>NC_086177.1:29735000-30035000 GCF_023053635.1 Elgaria multicarinata webbii
GAGGCGAGCCAAATCAGCCCGCATTGCCTCGGTTTTGGGGATTCAGCCCGAGGCAGTGCACAGCCCTAATATTTTGGGGAATAGTAATGGTCTTAACCGAAGTCTGTCCACACATTTTGGCTTCGAGTCTAAATCAATGAGTATGTGTTCTTCCCTTACTTAGTAAAAATTACAGGCAATGAATATTGCAACAAAAGCAGTTGCACTGCAGCTGGTCTTCTCTAGATGTTTTGAACTACAACTTTCATCACCTCTGCCAGCATGAGCACGAGGTTGGAGAAAGCTGTCTGTCGTTTCTATGCTTACTTTGTGTTAGGAATAGCTTCTCCTCTGCAGGGCTGTCCTAAGGTTCCTCTTTCTCATGAGTGCTGCTGTTTGCTTACTGGACAAACATAGTGCTAGTAGTGAGCAAGTAGGCTCCTCCATCTCATCATTACCATTACCTGGGCCAGGGCAGGTGAACAAGCAAGTAGCAGTGGTGAAGAGGAGCAGCAGCTACAGGGGTATCTTGTCAGTGGGCCCCGATGGAGCTCTTGGCAGATGGCCAACTATGCCTACCCTCGACACTTACCCTGCTTAGCACCCTGGGAGTTTGCTTAGTTTGCCTCTCCTGTTTGGCTGCTCCTGCTCCTAGGACCTACTTTTTATCCCTGCCGTGCCTTGGATTTAGCCTCAGCTGATAACTGCTTAAGCATCCCTGCTCTCATTGGCTTCAACCTCCTGGCAGTTCCTGAAAAATACAGCAGGAAAGGACTTCCGGCATGCTGGGCAGGAACTCCTGACTGGAGCTGATCAGACTTGCTTGGTCATATTCCTACCCAAACATACATTCTATTCTCTGTATCCAGCTACAGCTTTGTTCCCTGACATTCTCCAATTTCTTGGTCCCCAAATGATTAAAAAATAATAATTGGAGCACTGAGTTGTAAAATGATATGCTCTAGGGAGTTCTGAATATTCTTCTACTTTGAATGCTTATATAACTTGGACTGCCTTCATCCATACCAGCCTGCCCACACTCTGAGGACATCAGCAGAGGCCTTTCCCATTTGCCCACTGCCAAGCATGGTTAGGTACAAGAGAGGGGGCTTTTCAGTGGTGGCCTCACACCTCTCGAGTGAGTTTTCATCAGGGGGTTAGCAATCCCCTTCTTCGTAGGTCTTCAGGAAAGCTCCAAAGACCCACCTTTTTTTGCTGGACTTTTCTTAATTTTTGGGCTTCTGGGCATGATCTACACTACTGCTTTAAAACAGTTTATAACAGTAGACAACTGTTGAGGCCCAGGACACACTCCATATACAGTTTTCAAACCATTTTCAAAGTGTTATGTCCTGCTTGGTGTAGATCTGGCTCTGGTTCATTTATAATCACTGTTTTTACTGAATGTTATTGTTTTGTATTGTTTCTTTTACGTTGTATATTGCCTTGGAAACATTCCAGCCTTAGAAGTAGCCCAATGCATGTGTTATGTATGTTTAATAAATGTTCAGTATGGACAGCTACTTTTGCACTGATTTATTTATTTATTTAAAGCATTTTTATAGCGCCGCCTCACCATTTCTGGCATTGAGTCGCTTTACAATAACATATAAAACAATTCCATTAAAGCCCTCAACCCATATTAAGACAATTCCATTAAAACCCTCACCCTCAAACCGTTAAAAGCCCTCAACCCCAATTTAAACCACCCCCTCCCCAAACTCTTGTGAAAATAAAAACGCCTTACAAAGGCGTTTGAAGCAATTGAGAGTGGGAGCCTGTCTAACCTCCAGTGACACATTATTCCATAACCGGGGGCCAGCCACTGAAAAAGCCCTGGCCCCCACACATTCCAATTTGTAGCGGGGGACCATCAGGGCACCCTGCTCCTGAGAGCGAGTCTGCCAATGGTGAGACACAGGAGAGAGGCGAGTGCTCAGGTATCCAGGACCCAAGCAATGCAGGGCTTAATGCACTTAAGAAAGTATTGTTTTCAAAGAGATAAACCCATGAAAAAAATGGTATGGGAGTGTATAAAGCACAATGTGGGGCCTATGATAAAAACAAAAGAGCGGTGTACCTACAATATTTGCTAACGTGGAAGTTATATAGCACCATCTTGTGATTCCTGATAACACTACAACTAGTTTCTCTACCCCCCACCCCACATTAAATATAGTACTGCTGCCTTTCTCAGGCATACTTTTCTCAAGTCAACAGTATATTGCATTAGCATGGTTTCATTTTAAATGTATTCGATTCTTTAAAAAAAAACTTGTTTGGTATATTTTTTATTATATTGTTGTATATGGCTGCATTATTGACTTAAAGAAGACCTATTGGTTTTAATGACCAACTTAGAATTTGCATAATAAATAAATAAATAAATAAATAAATAAATAAATAAATGGCTGCACTATAATTTTACAGATTTTGTAAACGTCTTATCTTGCGGTCCTAATTCTTGGCAAGTCAGCCAATATAGGTGCTTATAGGATGACATCCAAATGGCCAAGCAGTATATGGATGTTTCATGCCCACCCAAACGTTCCAGCTATCGCATGTCAAACACCATATTCCTATATATATATGCTTCGTCAGTATAATACAGACTCACATCTGTTTTTCTATCTAGGTATCTGGCTAGAGACAGCTTTTTAAGAGAGGTGAAGTTGTTATGATAAGCTATTATTTGGGGCATATATACACACATCTTATTGGTCCCACTGTGGTCTCTACTGAAACATGCTTTGCAAGGAAACAAGGTTTGCAAATCCTTATACTGAGTCAGCCCACTAGTCCATCTGGCTCAGTATCAACTATGTTGACTGGCAGGTGCTCTCCAGGGTTTCACACAGGAGCCTTTCACAGCCCTACCTGCAGATGTCAGGGATTAAACCTGGGTCCCTGTACATGCAAAGCAGCCACTGTACATGCAAAGGGCCACTGAGCTATGGCCCTTCCCTTCTGAGCAGAGATGATAACAGGATGAATATACACTTCACAGGTGATGTCTCTTCAAAATAACAACAACAACAACAACAACAACAACAATAAATACTCATCCTGCCATCCATCTCTAATTCCTTTTTCTACTTCTCCAAAGGCCAAAACAGATATTACTTTAAATCCATATCTAGTACCTACATCTCCCCACAACCCATTTTTTAAAAACTTTAGACTAGGTGAAGGGCCCCAATCTTATCAGGACCCATGGGTGGGTGGGGGGCAGGGAGGCTTTTAATTTCTGGGTCAAGCCCCCCTGAGCCTATTTTAGACCTAGCTGCTAGTTATGAATTTAAAGTAGTGTCTGCTTTGGTCCTAAAGCTCATACTACATGTTATGTGGGCTGCTTCCAGATGGAGGGCTCCTAGCACTATCAAGGAATTGGAAGGCCTTGTGCAAAAATTCTGCCTTTTTCCCCCTAAACAGATTTTCTGCAGTAAGAAAAAAGGCAGAAGAAGAAGTGGGGAAAAGAATCATAGAGCTCCATTTAATTATGTACCGAGAATAGTTTAAAAGTTCACAAGTTGGATTTATACATGGTGTCCATTAGATGGCGCCCTTGTTCTACAAAGGGAATGACTGAATTAATGAAGTATCTTACTACATCTTGTATACCTTGACTTTTCATTGAATGTATTCTTGGTCGCTCTGTCCCTGTAATAATTTTAAATTCCTCCTAAACCTCCTATTTCTTTAGCAAATGAGATGCAAGCTGATTGGAACTTTTAGATTGTGCTAGAGAGGCTTTATAACAACCTAACCGTAATCAACTTGATAACAGCCTTCCTCAACATGATGCCTTCCAAATGTGTAGGACCAGTTTTATCATCCCCATGCTGGATGTGGGTGATGGGAGTCATAGGCCATAGCCAGACCTAAGGGGTCAAACCAGGGGTCAAACCTGTTCATCTAGGTGACACACAGGGATCCAGTGCTAAGGCAGTGGCGAACCCTGGATGATCCCAGGATAAACCTTAGGTCTAGCTGTGGCCATAGTCTAACACATCTGGGAGCATCAGGTTTTGACAGGTTGCTTTGATCTCTAAAATCTATCATTTCTGTATGAGAATGAATTGATACAGGAATTTGTATCACTGGCAAACACTCTTACAGAGAGTACAATATCATATACAACATTAGATGTAACATTGTGCAATATAATATGTCTAAATACACTTGTTAAAGAGACACTCAGGCCATAGCTAGACCTAAGGTTTATCCCAGGATTGTCCTGGGGTCAAACCTGTTCATCTAAGTGCCACACAGGGCATCCAGCGCTCAGGCAGGGACGAACCCGGGATGATCCTGGGATAAACCTTAGGTCTAGCTATGGCCTCAGTGCCATATTGTTTATCCAGTTCCCAGATATTCAAAACGGCCTCTCTAGTTACAAAGCATGGTTTGCCCATAATGATTATGTTGCATATGCCATCAATTATTATGTTTCAGAGTATACAATCTAGTTTACAGTGCTGTCAAGCTTTCTAGGTTAGGACAGTGCTTCCGGTAGATAATAACAGCTACATTTTGGTTTTGTTTACAATCTAAATGAACTTTGCTATCACCTTCCCAAATCTCGTGCCTTCCAGATGTGTTGGAATACAAATCCCATTGGACATGCTGGCTTGGGATGATGGGTGTTGTAGTCCAACATATTTGGAGGGTACCAGTTTGGAGAAAGTTGCTTTGACTAAAGAGGTATCTGTGGAGTGTCAAACAGACCCAGTTTTAGTTCTGTTCTAAGTCCATCCAAAGCCTATTTTTGTTCCAGAGTTGTACAGAAATCAGTTCAACTTTTGCTGATGTAAAACTTGCCATTCTTAGCTCATGCTGCATGCTGCATGCTTGGGTTCTAATGCCTGGACAATCCCCCAACCTCCATATGGGTGTACTGATAACAGCTTCCAGACATTTTGGGTATCCTTAGAGTTATGAATCCCTCCTTTTGAGGAACAGCCCGTGTAGCTGCTATGAGATCCAAGGCTTGGCATAGTAGAAGAGGCCATCCTGGCTTTAGTACTGAGCTGCAATTGCTGTTGGATCACTTCTGCTCCCTTGGGAGTGTTGGCTCTGCACAGAGGCTGCAGTGAGAAACATTTTACTCCCCGACTACTGAGGATCTAAATGTTCAGATGATATGAATTCCTCCCTTCATGTGGATCATTGCAAGCAATCAGAGCTGCTGTTGGGAAGTGACTCAGAAAGTAATAGCATAATCCTAAACATGTCTACTTGGAAGTAAATCCCATTGAGCACAATGAGATCTACTCCTAAAGATGCATAAGTCTGCAGCCTAGTTGTATAGCAGGGAGTCCCGTGTTCAAATGTCACCAATGCTGCCATCGGCTCATTAGGTGATCATAGTCCACAGTCGGACAGTATTTGTTATTTTGTCCCAGCAGCCCTAGGAGAAATCTGAAACCTGCATAGCACCTAGCAAAGACTAATCTAAACATGTCTGCAATCTCCTCCTACATTCCATTTTAAAACTGTGGCTTAATGCAGGCTTTGTGGTTTTAACATCAAGTTAGTTTTTTCTCCCCTTCTTTTCCATTTTGCTTACCATGAAGCTTAATGAAAATTTCTGGAAAACTCAAGAGCCTGCTCACTATTTTCAGATAATTTGGTGGATCCTAATAAAGGTATTGCCTAATTGTTGATTTTGTTCCCCCCCCCCCCCGCCCCTGGGCCCCATGGAGCCCACATGACTTCCTCTGCTTTTTAGGTGGCCTTCAGCAAGCCACACTTTTTCAACCCACCCCTAATCTGTAACATGGGTATAATATCGACCTACCTCACAAGGCTGTTGTGTAATTTTTGAAAACCCTAAAGTGTTAATGAAATGAAATGAAATGAAATGAAATGTTTCATGAAATGACTTTAAATTGGAACCATCCTTTCCTTCTTCATTATTTTCAGAATATTTGATGATGTGTCAATGTAAGATGAGGCCAAAAATAAATGATTGCTGCTTTTTACTTCCATTGGTCATGCTACATTGCCAGTAATTGTCCTGCCTGGTATATCATCACGAAGATTGTTGTCAATTCAAAATAGGTTAATTACACTTGGACAAACAGGCTGAAGTCAAAGAGTTGCACATACAGACATTAGAGCCTTAATTTTGGATTTTTGCTACTGAGGTTTAGCAGAGTCAGAATGTACCTTGGCAGTTAAAGTTTGGGCTGAATTTTCAGGAGTTGGCAATTAGCAGTGTTATTGTGGGAACGTCTAAACAAGATATATTTCAGGCTGGTGTGTAATGTATCTTGCTCATCAGCAACAGAAAACTGGATTTCTGTACTAAAAAAAGAAGAAAATTCTGCTGTCTTAAATAGGTTTTGGAAATCTGCACAGATTTATAAATATGCATGGCAGATGGTAGGGGACAAACAAGAATTTGGGTTTGGGTTAATACATGACAAGGTTGTCACACAGAGGAGGGCCAGGATCTCTTCTCGATCCTCCCAGAGTACAGGATATGGAATAAAGGGCTCAAGTTAAAGGAAGCCAGATTCCAGCTGGACATCAGGAAAAACTTCCTGACTGTTAGAGCAGTACGACAATGGAATCAGTTACCTAGGGAGGTTGTGGGCTCTCCCACACTAGAGGCATTCAAGAGGCAGCTGGACAACCTTCTATTGGGGACGCTTTAGGGTGGATTCCTGCATTAAGCATGGGGTTGGACTCGATGGCCTTGTACGCCCCTTCCAACTCTGCTGTTCTATGATTCTATGATTAGGAAAAAGGCTGTGTGTCTTGTAGGCAGTCTGCTTATTTTCTCAAAATGCTAGTCAGATCATTTTTATTTCTCTGGCTCATTAGCTACTGAAACATTTTTTTTTAAAAAAAACCTGTTGTTCCAAAATACCAAACACTAGAAATGTATGTTCTTATGAAAGTCTGAAAAGTCCACATAGCACAGCATGATTTTGGCTATTGAGATATTATTATATGATGTTACTGAGCCACTTATCACAATAAAGGCAGTTCGAATCATCCATGATGTTTGTGTTAGAGAAAAGGACAACCACTGCATCATTAAAAGGACCAAGTAGTCAAGTGAGCATCTGTATCTCTTAACTAAACTGGCCAGCAGACAGAACTCAACTCTGTGTTTCTTTGTGTGGCAGAAAGTAGCTGCTGACGTCCTTTCAATATTGTTCACTGCATACTTCAGTTGCAGCAACTCCTGGATAGTGTGCTTGTGTGGGTGTAATTGGAATTTGTAATCTTAAGGATGCATACACATGTACCACACTAGTCTGTGCATGTTAACTCAGAAGTACATCCCACTGTGTCAATGAGGTTTACTCATAGGTAAGTATGCGTAGGGTTCTGGCCCTAATACTTTTGCATCATGGGCTTTGTTGCATCCAAACTACATAAGAATAGCCACCAGGATTTTCAGAGGAGTTGGGCATGCCAGAGCCACATCATTTGACTGGAAGACTGTTTTGGAGTGAATATTGGTGGGAGCTCTTGATGAAGGGTGTTAGCCCAGGGAGCCAATAGCATCCCCTGGAATAATAATAATAATAATAATAATAATAATAATAATAATAATAATGTGATATTGTTATTACACCTAACTTTTTTAAAAAAATTCTTCAGTTTCTCAGAGCAAGGAGTTAGAAGCATGCTTGTTAAATAAAGAACTTTATCTTACATAACTCCTGCCTGATTCTTAAGTTTTGTTTTTAACGGTGTGTTGTGTTTTTAGATTTTGCCCTGCTGCTGGTTTTTACTCTGATTTTATTGTTTTGAACTTTTACAGGTTTCATGTGATGTTTTATCATGTTGTGTGTTAGGGTTTTTAATTTTTGTGAATTGCCCAGAGAGCTTTGGGCAATATAGAAATGAAATGAAATGAATTATCTCCTCCTTCTCCTTCTCTTTCCTGTACAAAGATTAAACTCTCAGTTTTATAATCCAAAACACATGAGACCATGGCCATAGCTAGACCTAATGTTTATCCCTGGATCGTCCAGGGGCCAAACCTGTTCATCTAGGTGACACACAGTGGATCCAGTGCTCAGGCAGGGGTGAACCCTGGATGATCCCAGGATAAACCTTAGGTCTAGCTGTGACCCAAAAAGGAAAAGGTATGGGGGAAAGAAGTGGGAGGAGGAAGCCAATCCAAGAACCAAAGTGAGGACAAGGTAAAATGGCAACTGAGGAGGCTGTTATGGGCAAGGAAGAGCCAAATGCCAAGTGGTCCCAGCTCAGTGGATAGCGTGGACTGCACCATCTCACCTCTTCCTCTGCAGCAGCCAGCTGCAACTAGCACAACCCTGGTAGCTAAGGCAATGTGACTACTGAAGGTTACCTTGCAGTCACTTACATCTCAGGAGGTGCCTTTTGGGAAGTGAGAGAGCAAGAAGAAGTCAAGGGTTGGTAGTTGGCATTTGCTGTGTTTCTCTCACAGTTAAAATCTGCTGCTGGATCCAATGCTTCCACTTCTTGAGTTGTGCAAAGCTGGATTCCAGGGCCTTGACTGACACATTAATTTCCCTCCCCCCTCGTTGAACATAAACAAAGGGGTTTGCCAATGCAGCATTTTTTTGGCCCAGAGAGGTGCCCAGTGTTAAGCAGCCAAAGTTGAAAAATATTGGCTGTAACGCCTTGTCTAAGGTCATCTCGTGCGTCAGTGGTACAGCCAGGAATAGAAAGCGGCCCTCCACTCCCGACCGGCAGGCCACACTGCCTCTTCTGTGTACTGAAAAAACCACCCCGCTTAAAAAGTAATTCACTGCTTATATATTTATCTTTTGGAATTTGTGAGGAAAAAGAAAGACTTAAAATATACTACTAGACAAATTACCCAGCATATTTCTTTGAGGTGGGGGTGGGGATGGGGGGGGAAGTGTATCTTAAACGCAGCCAAGTATGGAGTGCATGCCAGGTGCTTCAATAATCACTCACTTTCTCTTATTATTATTGTTATGAATTTAAATCCTCTCAGAAATGACAGAGCTGGGATGAGGTAATTCTAATAGACTCATCCTTTCCCACTTTTCGCTCCCCCCTTTCCTGGTTCCTAATTGGGTCTAAGCTGGTGGAGGGTGGGGCAGGTCTTTCACATTTCATGTCAAGACTGATGCTGTGTCTTCCAGAAGAAGAAGAAGAAGGAGGAGGAGGAGGAGGAGGAGGAGGAGGAAGAGGAGGAGCAGGAGCAGCTGCTGCTGCTCTGCCATTTTTCATTTCTGTACTTTTATCTATCTGAATGAATGTCCTTGGTGTACACTTTTGTCACCCTGCTCCATGAATATATATATATATATATATATATATATATATATATATATTCAGTCTTCTTAATTGTACCATATATCAGCCTTCATCCAGTGGTTGCTTCCCAGATATATTGGACTGCAAATCCTTTCATCCCCAGTCAGCTTGCTCAATGGCCTTGCTGGCTGGGGATGATGGGAGTTGGAGTCTGGCACAGCTTTGAGAGCACCAACATATATAATTTACTTTAGAGCTAAAAGGGGTCCTGCTGCAGAGAAAAGGAACCTGTCATGGTTCATTTCTATGTGTGGGCCCTGGTGGTGTGGACAACATTGGGTTTGAGATTATAAAGGCTTGACCTCTGCTGTCATAGTGGGAAAGACAGGGGGGCTGTCTTAGTGTCATCTTTGCCCTGTGGTGGTTCTGAATCTGCACTCCATCAGTTATACGATGCAGCCACAGATTCGAAGCCACCCTGGGGCAAAGAGGTAAAGATGTGCAGCTGAAAAGTCAGGGACTTACCCTGACTTTTCCAGTCAGAGTGAGGTCAGACCGGTTCTTCTGCCAGTCTGTCCTCACTTGGAGCCACTCTGGGGGTGTTCCTGGGTGGAAGGCAACCTCCTATTGGTCGCCGGAAGCTGTGGGAGGGGTAGGGGTAGGCGTGGCAAGCCTAATGGCTGCCTGAAAGTCCATGCTGCCTCCCCTCATTAGGAAAAGTTGCTGCCAGCAAGAGTGCAGGTTTTGGTGGCAGAGCAATGCCAACCCCTGCCATGAAGACAGCCCTTAGATCTAATGGACTTGAGTGACAGGAAGGTAGATTTTGGTTAAACATTAAGAGAAGCATCTTAACTATAAGGGCAGTTCAACAATGGAACCAATAAAGGAGTGCAGACATAGAGAATAGGCAATGGATTCAAAAGAGTTTGGATTTCTATGGATCCAACTTGCGGACTCCACAGCGGACTGCCTTTTTCCTAGTCATGTGGATTTGTGGACCTTTTGGGGGGGATTTGTGCAAATACATACTTTTATGAATGTGCATTAGCGCTAATGCGTACTTGTGCAAGTGGGATGAAATTCTGGTCTGTCTATCTGTCTGTCTATCTATCTATCTATCTATCTATCTATCTATCTATCTATCTATCTACCTATCTGATTCCAGCATTGAATGGGCAGTGGAACAAAAGATACATGATAATCCATGAAACAGATGGAACAGATACATCCCTAATAGAGCATAAATAGTTTGTTATTGTTTTACAAAACAAGAAACTGTCATTTACTCTTAGAACGTAAAACAGTACTATAAACAAATAGTATGTTACAATATTGGTCTTAGTTTAGACCAGCTTTACTCAATTGAGCCCTCCAGGTGTTTTGGACTTCAACTCCCATAATTCCTAACCATTGGTTATGCTGACTGGGACTGATGGGTCTTGAAGTCCAAACATGTGAAGGGCACCAGCTTGGGGAAGCCTGTCCTAGGCTAAGGGTAGGTGGGCTTTCCCTTGATGGAGTCTTCAAGAAGAGGCTGCACAGCCTTCCATTGTGGGGGGATGCTCTATCTCTGGATTTCTTCCTGCATCATACAGGGGGTTGGATGACATGGCCTACATGGTCCTCTCCAACTCGATGATTCTATAAGAAGTGCCTTTTTGGATCTGACCAATGTCTGTCAAGTCCAGCATTCTGTTTACAAGCCAGTCCGATGCCTCTGGGAAGCTCACAAGCAGGTCAAGCAAGGGGTGGCCTTTTTCTGCTGTGTATCCCCAATATCTATTCTTCAAAGTTATGATGCTTCTGCTGCTGGAGGATCCATTTAGCTATTACAGCTGGTTAATCATCCTTGTTCATGGAGCTATTCTCCATGGTTGTGCCTATTGGGGAACCTTTTTTCTGCCTATTGGGAGTTGCATGCCAACATTAAGTGGGCCTGAAACCAAGAATGGATCGATCAGAGCCAAAAGTGGTTAGGGCCACTCCACCGCTTTCTCTTTCTGACACCCCCTTCTCTCTCCCGTCTCTTCCTTCCTGCTCAGCTGACTGGCCAGGAAGGGACAGAACAAAGTTGCCTGAACGGGTTGCCTGTGGAGGGCTTTTGAAATTAGGCTGAGGGCTGCAGGTTGCCCACCCCTGCTGTATGTGACATTTGGGTTTTCAGTGAGAGATCCAGTTTCAATGAAATCTGCAACCTTGTTGTGGTTGGAGTGGAGGGTGAAAACAGGGCTTTTGCCCTTTTAGCACCTTATTAAACAGCTGATGGGCTTGTTAAGAAGATGCCTTAAACCCTGCTGGTTAAGGCTTTTGGTTAAGCAGCAGGGTTTAAAGTGATTTGTGCAATGCGTTTTGCTAAACCCTGCTCACTCACTAACCCCAGTCGAACTGTCTGCAGCAGGGTTAGTGGATCTAACAGTGGCTAAAAGTGTGACTGCACAGCTTGTGGTTAGTGCTAACCCCAGAGAACCACAGTTTTGCTAAACACAGAGCTTGGTGTCGTCTGAACAGGCCTGATGTGGTGTAGTAATATGCACGTAGGTCTAGGGCTGGGAGACCCAGATTCAAGTCCCTACTCCACTCCAAAGCTCATTGGGTGACTTTAGGTCAGACCAAATCTACACTGGGGCCACAGCTAGACCTAAGGTTTATCCTGGGATCATCCAGGGTTCACCCCTGCCTGAGCACTGGATCCCCTGTGTGTCACCTAGGTGAACAGGTTTGACCCCTGGATGATCCAGGGATAAACCTTAGGTCTAGTTATGGCCCAAGCAGCATATAACACTTTGGAAATGGTTTGAAAACTGTATATGTAGTGTGTTCGGGGCCCCAACAATTACCACTACTGTTATAAACGGTTTTAAAGAAGTAGTGTAGATCCTGCCACTGTCTCTCAGCCTAACCTATCTCACAGGATCGTTGCAAGACTACAATGGGGAGGGAAGAAAGAGAGCAACCATATATGTTGCCTTGAGCTCCTCAGAGGAAGGGTGGGATAAAAATGAACAAAATAAATTATTTCAAGCAAAAATGTGAGAACTTCAGGTATTCCTGGCCCAGGAATGTGATGAATTTCTGCATGCTGAAGAAGAGTTATGACAGCTCTACACCAAGCAGGATATAACGTTCTGAAAGTGGTATGAAAGCAGTATATAGTATGTGTCAATGGGCCCCAATAGTTGTCAGTGCACTTCAATACCACTATAAAGCAGTAGTGTGGCTCCTGCCTTAGAGACAGAGGAGTTCTGCTAGAGGTTTGTGGGAAAGGTGTCTATCCTATCCCTGTGAATCTTCCTGAGTAAGTCTTGAGTAAGCCACTGTTTGTCCTTGTAATCTATTAGCACTAAATAGTCATTCAGAAGTAAGCATCAGGAGATCTAGAGTTACATGCAGGGGTGGAATCCTGGCTCTACTGAAGTGCATGGCAAGATTCCCACTGACTTGATTGGTGTCTGGATTTTACCTGAGACCTTGACCTGCCTTGGGAAATTATTTCTCATAGTTTCCAGCATTAGTGCATGAGAAACATTCATAAGTGATTTGTGTTGAACGGTTGCCTGTAGACTTGGATCACATTAACGCACGTAGCTGGATGGATGCTTAACAGCCCCTCAAGATCTATTTACTGTTTTTAAGGGGAAAGTGTGCTCATTGTGGTTGGACTTAAGAGTGCAGCATCCTTTGCGGGCTCTCTTTTCAAAAGCATGTCAATTCTGCTATCATGGAAGGGAGGGGTGTGACTGCAACTTCCAACCTTGCCAAGGAAAGGAACATTTTCTATTCCCTTTTTGTGTCATGCTTTAGAACAGGCATAGTTGACTATTGGCTCGTGGGCTCCATCCAGCCCGCCGAATATTTTATTCTGTCCCTAATTACTTGGGGGTTCTAGGCTGCAGTTTTGTCCCCTTCTTGACACTTGGCTGTCCTGCAGCAGTGATCTAATTCCTCAGCCTACAGGTTGCCAGATCACATGGCTGGCTCAAGACATTTTCCTGCCGGAGTCAAAGGATAAGATGGCACCTATTTCACATACAGAAGTTGACCAAACTGGCAATCGAATTTACTTCAATGCTGGTAACAGGGCAGATTTTTTTCTCCCTTTCTCTTAACTAGAAACTGGGGTCCTCCCATGAAGCTGATTGGTGGGAGAGTCAGGAAAGATAAGAAGTACTTCTTCACACAACATGTAGTGCGAAGCTATGGAAGTCGCTACCACAAGATGTAGTGATGGCCACCAATCTGGATGGCTTTAAATGGGGATCAGATAAATTCCTGGTGGAGAAGGCTATTAATGGCTACTAGGCATGACAGCTACGTATATGCTACCTCCAGTAGCAGCGACAGTATGCCTCTGTACACCAGTTGTTGGGGAACATGGGTGGGTGGGCGCTCTTGCACTTGTGTTCTGCTTGTGGGTTCCTGATCAACAGCTGATTGGCCACCGTGTGAACTGAATGCTGGTCTAGATGGGCCTTTGGTCTGATCCAGCATGGCTCTTCTTATGTTCTTTGCCACATCTGAGATCAGCAGGCTAGCTTATGGAGTGCAGGGCAGGTCATGTTTTAGCATATGTTCTTCTCAAAGGTCTGAATGAAAAATATTGTAAAGAGTAGGGACAAGAACAAATCTCCCTGGAGTGCAGTAGGGATGCTTTGTTCATAATTGTGGCCTTTTTCCATAGTAGGAGCCAGAAGGTTTACTGTTGGTGTTGGATTCTATTAAACATTTTATCTTAAGCATTAAAGAAGCCTCCACAGCCATTTGGACCCTTAGTGCTGTAAAAACATTCTCATTCATTTTTAGCATTTTTATATTATTTATCCATCTTTGTAAAAATCTTACTCAAGGAGATTCTCAATGAAAATGTTAAACAGTACAATACAAACATAATCCAGTTTTTTAAAAAATCTTCTTTTTAATCTACTAACAGCATAAGAACAAGAACACAGCTCCTATATTATAATGCATATTCTCTTCGACAAACTCATGTACTGTGGGTTTAAATGTATAAAAAAATATTCATGGTTTTCAGTACCTATAGCCAATATTGATTTTCATGATTTTGGAAAGAATTGTGTTTCACCTCCACCTCCGTATAGTCATGCAACATTGACTAAATAAGATAAAGTCCACTTCAACCTGTTTTGATTGATCTGCTGTTTGTGAAGACTTGGATTGCGCACGATGTCTAGGGGAGGATAGCCATGGTTAAAAAAAATAATTGACTTCCCCTCCTCACTCCTACCTCCCATATCCTTTCTCCCAAAGGACACTGTGCAGGCAACACAAAGAGCTTTGCCCTCTCACAGGCTCCTATTCTGCACTAAAAGGAAATGCAGCAGACATTTAAATATTTCCAAACCAAACAAGACATTCTGGAGGATTCTCCTCCTGTGGCCTCATTATCTGCTTCGGTCTGTGCTTTAAAGATCTTGAAAGAAATTGCCGCACCAGGCATGGCTGTGCCTAAGCAGAAATATGGAGGCAAGCTGCAGAACAAAAATTTAAATCAGATGGCATCTTCATTGGTGTCTTCTGTACTCTTAGGCCTAGGAGTTTCTGATGTAATGCTTGACTTGTTTGGGAGTGACCCAATCATGACTATATCATTGTGGAGATGTTCTATCAGCATAGGTGAGCCATGTAATATTTCCAAGGGATAATCTTATGAGTCTCAATTCTGCCAGGATCTTTTCCAGGCAGCATCTTTTATATTTCTACGTTATGACATAACTCTTTAAATGCATGCGCTCAGATCAAAGAGACATCCTACGAGCACAAAACAATATGTCAGAATCAGCTGCCTGAGGTATTTGTATTTGAAAGGGTCTTAAAAACACATTTGTAAAGAATATATGTGAAATTAGCTTTTATGCAAAGAAATTGTGCAATTATGCAAAGAAAATACCAATGTTTCTTGCCACAGGTCCATATATTTCATATATTGTATTTATCATATTATAATAAAAGGTTAACTATTTATTTATTTATGTTGATTTCCAACCCACTTTTCCTCCCTGGGAGATCAGCTTAGCATACACTAAAAACCATAAAGCAATAAACCGTAACAAACAATAAAACTTGCATCAGCCTAGAAGGGCTCAAAGGCCTGATTAAAGAGAAAAGGGATCTATGCTGGTCTCTCTGTTGCCAGCTCAAGGTAAGAACCACAGGGTAAAAGCGACAGGACCTCTGGTATTGCCAACTCTAGTTATGTATCTGTAGGGGGTGGGATATAATGACTCAGCAGCTTTTGCAATCCAATCACTGAACTCTCCAGCAAGAGCAAGACAAACAGCTGTTACTGTTACAAGTCATCTGCGTTATCTTGCAATATATGCTTTCTCAAAAAGCGGTGAACCATCCATCACCGTTTTTCATTATATGTGGTCAATGATGTTCTGCTAAAACTTATATCTCTCTGACTATTTATCAGGCAAACCAACCATGATTTCAGAAACAGGCAATCTGTTTTAAAGTAGTATTTCTGACTAATAACACATTTGAAGAGCTTAACCTAAATTTCTTAGAATTACTTTTTAATATGTGAAAGCACACCAAAAAGAAGGAAAGGAAAAGGAATTTGTGTGTGTGTGTGTGTTTGTGTTTTAAAGGGTCCTGAGATTCTAGTTTTTGGTGGTTTTTAAGAAGTAGCTTCTTAGTTCTAGTAGTTGCACATGTTTGAAAATGTGTTAGCAAAATGCTAGAGAGCAGAAGAGAAGGTGCCAAGTAAAAAAGTTTTTTAAATTTCTTTGTATTAATTTTACTTAAAGGGGAAAGATTGTATACAATGACAATCTGATCTATTCTAGATACAGCAGTGATCTATCTAAGATAAAATTCCAGGTATCAAAGGGTATGATAAACATACAGATTGAAAGAATGAAACATCCCAAATTGGTCTACGTATGCCTCTTGCTTATAGAACAGCAAATCATGCAATAAGCTTCACTGAACACTTATAATTACAATGTGAGTCTATTGGCTGAATCTCATATAACAAGACATTGTCAAGGGCTGCTGTTATAATTAGTGGGTAACAACCTGGGAATAAGAGCATTGCATAACAAACCATAATGATAACCACAAAGTGGCACAAATTAATTGCATGCCGTGAAATGTGGACGTTGGCTGCCTCTCTCATCTCATGATATATCTGCAACATGGCCTTCTGTGCTGGTCAAGATGCCCATCTCAAATTGGTCTACGTATGCCAGTTGACAAAGGCTGACTCATATTTTTTTAAAAAATGCAAAGTACTGTTTTCCTTTGGGAGGAGGGAATCCAGAGTCCATTTCCGGTGCCCGCTGCTGCGGCTGCTACCACTGTCTCTCGCACAAGAGTGGTCTTTCACATCTCTGCCGCTTCCTATTGTTGTTGGCTGTTGAGTGTGTGCCTGTACTCTCCAGGGACCTCTACAGCATTTGGATAAACATTGAGTCTTTCTTCTGTAGAACATCCGCCCTCCCTGATACCAAGCCTACTGACTGATGGTCACGTTGCACATTTTATATGGGTTTGTCGGGATGACTTTATGACTTTGGCGTAGTGTTTTGAGGATAGTGATTTCCACAGTGCTTTCTCTCTCTCTCAAGTACATGGTTTGGATCTTTCTCTATTGAAGACAAGGAAGCCGTTAAGTTTCATTCATCTTCATGCGTATAAAGTTTAGGTCCTCTCCAAGGAAAAAATGCTATTCTTTCCCCCCTCTTTTTTCTTTTTAAAGAATTAGGTCAATGCAAAGCCTGTTGTTTATTTCAGCTATTTTATAAGAAATTGGCAGCCAATGCAACTGAGAGGTCCCAGAAAAGCTATGATTTAAAAAAAACAAAAACAAAAAACTTCTGAAAACAGGATGTGCTTACTTTTTTTAAGAGATAAGAAAGAAAGTCTTTCAGAAAAAGGGTCTGAAGTCTTTCCTGACCACCTTTTTTGGACAAACACTTCTCCAGAGGATTAGGGCCGAACTACACATTCCGACAGAAAACACATGTCCTTAAACACTTTTTTGCTGAGATGACATGAGGGAAGGCATTTACAAAGAGGAAAATGGATGACTTCATGTATTTTGACTCCTATTTATTTCCTATTTATAGGGGTGTTGTCCTTAATTGTATGTGTAGTATTTATTAAAAGATACCCAAGGTGATGTAAGAATATTTAAATCTACTCAGCCAAGATCAAGGTTTCTGCATGTTGTGAGGAAGGAGGCTCATTCTGCATACAGCAGACCTTACTCTGAATAGGCTTGAAACATTTTAGAAGAGGATGACTTTTGTGTCACTATCAGCATGGAAGCAATTCATCCAGACATGCTGGGGAGGGCAACATCTCACCTGTGGGCTTTGGACCTGGAGTTGAGAACAGTGGTGTAGTGGAGCCAAGGTCTTGCATGGTTGAAATGTGAGGACTTCGATTAACAGGGACAATGAAGTGATCTGCCGCCCCCACCCCCTCTCAGACTTTTCCTGTTCTCTCTGAGCTTCACTGCAGTCCTCCCAGTGGCTGGGAGAAAGTGGATTTTCCCAGCAATGATATATTGTTGTCAGTTATCTCTGTTGTAATGCAAAGCATTTTTGAGGGAGGGGGTTGATCTTGAATGGGCAATTAAGACCCATTAGCTTTGAACAAGACCTGCTCCTGATGGAAACAGAAAAACTGCTAGAACTGGTTTTGAGATCAAATCTTTCTTCCTGATGCTGGGAGAACCTTGAGTTGGTGGTCTTATGCTGTTTGAAGACATGTTGTAAACCTCTCTTTCCCTTTCTCATGCAATGTCAGGTTTCTCCACCCTAAGTCAACCACTACAATAACCATCCCCCTGTCCCTTCCCAGCTCACTATTCTATTACTGTCAGCTGATCCTAATAAATTGGGCATCATACTATGTACTGCTGTTCTCTGTGTGTGTTTGTACTCAACATACACACAGACACACAGATAAGTATCAACCCAGCTTCCTGCATTTTCAACTTGGGAGTGTGGCTGTCATGATGAATGCCTGCATTTCAGAATTTACCATGACACAACTGGCTGAGAATCATGGCAGATCGTCAACAGCTCATTCAGGTCTTTATAGATCTGCAATCACGTGCCCTTTGGGACCTGGTGACCTCAGCATCTGGAGGCTAGGGCACCGACAGCGCCCATTCCTAGAGATTGTCATGCATGCCTTAGTTACACCCTGTTAGGACTGCTGTGGCCACAGCTAGACCTAAGGTTTATCCTGGGATCATCCAGGGTTCAGCCCTGCTTGAGCACTGGATCCCCTGTGTGTCACCTAGATGAACAGGTTTGACCCCTGGATGATCCAGGGATAAACCATAGGTCTAGCTATGGCCTGTAACATGCCCTATGTGGGCCTGCCTTTGAAAACTGTTCAGAAACTTCAGTTGGCCCAAAATGCTGCAGCCAGATTGTTGACTGGGGCTGGTTACAAGGAGTACATGACTTCCTTGTCACAGCAACTTCATTGCCTACTGGTCTATTTCTGGGCAGAATTCAATGTGCTGGTTATGACCTAGGGTGACCATATGAAAAGGAGGACAGGGCTCCTGTATCTTTAACAGTAATGTAGAAAAGGGAATTTCAGCAGGTATGAATTGAAGAGAGTGAAATTTCCTTTTCATCACAACAGTTAAAGCTACACTAGCTATAGTAGAGTGGCCAGATACAAAAGAGGGCAGGGCTTCTGCCGCTTTAACTGTTGTGATGAAGAAGGAATTTCACCCTCTTCAATTGACACCTGCTGAAATTCCCTTTTCTACATTACTGTTAAAGATACAGGAGCCCTGTCCTCCTTTTCATATGGTCACCCTATATATGACCTATAAATATCAATATGGCTTGGGACTAGGATGCTTGAAATACCGCCTTCTCCCATACAAGCCTGCCCAGTCTTTAAGATCTTCTGGAGAAGCCCTTCTTTCAGATCCACCACCATCTGAGGCATGTTTGGTGGTGATGTGAGAGAGGGCCTTTTCAGTGGCTGCTCCCATGTGGAACTCCCTGCTGAGGAAGGCTAGCATCTCTCCCTTCCTGCTGTCCTTCCACTGACAGGCAAAGGTCACTTTATTCAAGAAGGCTTTTGATCTGTTGGGCTGGGTGTTGTTTATGTTTTATTTTATTTTGTAATTGTTATGTTTTATTTTATTTTAATGTATTTTATTGTTTTAAACAATTTTAATTTTGCCTGTAAACCGCCTTGACTGCCATTTTTTGGTAGAAAGGCAGGGTATAAATTAAATCAATAAATAAAAATCTAGAGATTCTTACTACCATCCCCAGCCCAGTTGTTTTATTGTGCCAAATAGTCCATCATCTTCTGGGAGCAGATGCTGTGCCAGAATGGAACCAGGATGCATCTTTTATTCTCTTCTGCATTCATTAACCATTTCCTTATGGCTTCCCAACTTCAACCAGTCGCTACACAGCCTTGCGTTCTGGTGTGTGTGTGTGTGTCCTGTCCCTGCAGCTGATTTCATGGAACTTGAAATCTTGTGGCTGTGTGGGTTGGGCTATCTGTATAGGACTGTGTGGAAGTTTAGGCCCCAATGCAAGCATGAAATCCAAGTCATGAAAATCAGCCGGCCGTAAGAGCATCTCCAAGTGCAAGGCAAGCAGACCTTTTAATCTTTGTAAACTGCTCAGAGGGCTTCAGCTATGGGGCGGTATATAAATAAAATATATAAATAATTTTGGATGTTAAGCAAAAATATCCAGGCAGAGTAGAAAAGAAGAAAAAGCTGGGCATGACATATGATGAATAATAATAGTAACAGTTCTTGCTTTAGATCAGGTGTGGGAAACATGTGGCCCTTCAGATGTTGTTGGGTTGTTCAGATTTTGTTGGACGTTGTCAAGGATGTTGGGATCTGTAGTCCAACAGTATCTGGAGGGCCAAAGTTCCCCCCACCTGTGCTATAGATTCTTGAGATAGAAGCATAACATACGGGAACCATGAATGTGAGTGGAGGGTTTTTGTGGGGGTGGGGGGAGAATCCAGGAGAACAGTCAGAAGGCATCTGAGCAGACCATCCATTATAAATTCTAGGTGTGGATTTATCATCCCACCCATTCGTACTTTTGCCTTTGGGGGGGGGGTCATTTACACTTTAGACTTCCTCCCTGGTTCAAATCTTATGTGCGGCAGATTGACTCCCTGCAATTTGTCCACAAAGCCTTCTGGAAATGCCCTTGTTTGCAATATCCTGCCCTGCAAATACTTCTCTGGTTAGCAATCTAGATGTTTTCTCCAGCACTCCTGTAAACTGCCTCAACCCATTCTTACCCTTCTTGGCTTTCATGCTGTATCCAAGGCCACAGCTAGACTTAAGGTTTATCCTAGGATTATCCAGGATTCGCCCCTGCCTGAGCACTGGATCCCCTGTGTGTCACCTAGGTGACACACAGGGGATCCAGTGCTCAGGCAGGTTTGCTCAGGCAGGTTTGACCCGTGGATGATCCAGGGATAAACCTTAGGTCTAGCTATGGCCCAAGACACTGTATTTCCATAAAGGGGGAATTTTTCTCTCCAGGATTTTTTTGGGAAAATTTGGAAAAAAATGTTTTCCCCCCTCGTAATTTTCTGTTTCTACTCCCCCCCATTTTTTCACCCCGGATTTTCACATCTTTAGATTCTACAGAGTAGCATTTCACACATTTCAGGTGCTTTTAATGCTTATTTTCTTCCCTTTCGAATATTAGTGGATGAATCTAGTTTTGTTAGCCAGATAAGGAGGCCTTCCATCTAACATAAGCCATTCCCACTTTTTTGTTCTTCCATTTCAGAGCCACATCTATGACCAGTCTTACCATGAAGCAACCTGAAAGCAGTAACTTTAGATTCTTGAGGTGGGAGTTCAATACAGAATGTTGACTATTCTCCTTCATATGTAATCTGAACCTAAATGCATCTGTAAATCCAACATTAAAACACTCCCATTAACTGCCTTGATTTGGGGGGCTGTGAGATAAAATCTTGCTAAACCTGTGTGAACGACTGATATATTTCATCGTATGAATTAGCGAGGGGCAGGGAGGAGAATCTAGCATATTTCCACAAATCATCTTTGGGAGAGAGTGGCAGGCTGAAAACCTTGTGTATAACATTACAGATGTCTTGGAGCTACATTTGGTGGTTGGCAAGTTCCTCCGGGCTGCTCTAAATTCTTTATAATCTAGTCACCGGCATCATTAAACTCTCAGAGAACCTCTGGGCTCTCGTTCAAAAATATGTTGGCCTCTATTTACCCCTCTCCTCGTTTTGTATTTCTCAAATGGCTGCATGCATAAATAAAACCTGGGTGTTCTTATTAGGAAAGGCTATATTTCATGGAGATGGATGCTGACAAGGCTGGTAAAATCTATTTCTATTCGGGGTGGAAGAATCCCATGCTTTCCATTTGTTTCCTCACCATGCATTGGCAAATAATTTCTACAGGGGGAGGGGCAGGGGCCTCTTCAGGAACCTGCCCTGGTCTGAGCGATGAATGGACCTGGAGCTTTTTAAGAGGACCTCTGCTGAGATCCCAAGTTCTCTTTTCTCTGAGTGCTCCTGCTCTGAAGGGATTGGGTAGAAAACATGCTGAGACACACTTCTGCTGGTTGCTGTTGTCCAGTCTTGCTCAGGGGTGCAGTGGAGCCAGTTCTTCTATTAGCAGGGAGGCTGATGTCATCAGCCACACCCCTCAGAATTCCCCCTGAGCTTAGCTGCAGTCCTCACTCTAGCTGGGGTTGTGGGAGGGGGTGGGGAGGAAATGAACTTTCCCAGCGACACAACAATATGTTGATCCCTAGTGTAATGCAAAGGTAAGCTGTGGTGGCTTCAGACTCATTGTTTTGACTGAAGACCTGTTCCTGATGGTCATGAAACTGCTAGGATTGGAATGGAACTCATTGGCTGCTGACATTGCAAACAATGCAAGTATGCTCTTGCACCATGTCCTGCTTGTTCATCTCTGGCCAATGGCTGGTTGGCCACTTAGGCCATAGCTAGACCTAAGGTTTATCCCAGGATCATCCCAGGTTCATCCCTGCCTGAGCGCTGGATGCCCTGTGTGGCACTTAGATGAACAGGTTTGACCCCAGGACAATCCTGGGATAAACCTTAGGTCTAGCTATGGCCTAAGTGAACAGAGTGCTGGACTAGATGGACCCTTGGTCTGATCCAGCATGGCACGTCTTATGTTCTTATGCCAGCGTTGCAGTGAATTGGGCTCCATTTAACATTGCACAAGCGAACTTCTGCTCATAAAAGAGAACTGCCCCCTTTTCCACTCCCCTGAAGCCCCCCAAATCTGCTCCAGGGGGTGGGGATGGCAGGGGTGGGTGGGGGAATCTGTTCCAGCATTGCTGTCCACTCTACAGATGGATAAGCATCACTAGACACAATCCCTTATTCTCAAACTGCAAGCACAGATAATGTGCAGATATATAATTAAGAATATTTTAATGGCTTCAGTATTGGACAACCCATTATTGGACAACCATGTATTCATAAGCAAGTTTCAAATAAATAGTAGGATATTTTAAAATTAATGTGCCTAGCGCTTCAAAGTGTACAGCTATGATCCTTATCAGACTACTTGGAATGAGTTAAGTTCCATTGGAACAAATGGTATGTCCTTTCAGCTACAAATGTGTTTAGGATTATATATATATATATATATATATATATATATATATATATACACACACACACACACACACACACACACACAGAGAGAGAGAGAGAGAGAGAGAGAGAGAGAGAGAGAGACATAGTGTGTGTGTGTGTGTGTGCACACGCGTGCACACACATATATATTGTGGTATATATAATATGATAGGGCCAGTGTGTTGTGATGCATTGATCTTCAAGGTAACCCCTGATCAGTCATGAAGTTCACTTGGCAGCCTTGGGCCAGCTGTTGTTTCACAACCTAATCTAGCTCAAATGGTGGTTGTGAGAATAAAAAAGAGGGGAACCCATATATATTGCCCCCTGCTACTTAGAAGAAGGGTGGGGCATGAGTGTTATAAATAAATATTGGGTTGGATCTAGAGGTTTACAGATCCTGATTTAATCAATGGTGCTTTCTCACATCAGCCAACCCATCTCTTTATTCAGATTTCAATGATAAATTGAAAGCTACAGAACTGTCCTACTCTGGTCCAGATGACCATTTTGAGTTTGGGTTCAATTTCCCTGTCTGCTGTGCAATCACTGGATGGTCATGGGCAGACAACTGTCTCTCAGCCTCAACTACCCATTTGTAAAATGGAAAGAGGAGCAAGTTTGCCCTAATCCTACCTGCCTGTGTTCTCACAGCAAGCAGGGGATTAGAATATAAGGAGAGCCATGGTGCACCAGACCAAAGGCCTATCTAGTCCAGCATTCTGTTCCCGCACTGGCCAACCTCATGCTCATGGGAAGCCCAGATGCAGGACATAAGTGCAATAGGTCGTGTGGCCCAGCAAGTACTATACAGAGGCATACTGCCTCTGATCCTGGAGGTAATATTTATTTATTATGACATTTATATTTATATCCAGCCTTTTTTTTATCTTGCAAGGAACCCAAGGCAGCTTACATAGTCCTCCTTCTCAACATTTTATCCTCACAACAACCTTGTGAGGTAGGTTAGGTTAAAAGTGAATGATTGGTCCAAAATCATGTTGGGCCTGTTCAGAAGACACCTTGAACTCTGCTGGTTAAGGCTTTTGGTTAAGCAGCAGAGTTTAAGGGGTTTTGTGTGTTTTGCTAAACCCTGCTTACTCACTAACCACAGTCAGACCGTCTGCAGCAGGTTAGTGACTCTAACCATGGCTTAGAATCATAGAATCATAGAATAGCAGAGTTGGAAGGGGCCTACAAGGCCATCAAGTCCAACCCCCTGCTCAAGGCAGGAATCCACCCTAAAGCATCCCATGACCTGAGATGATTATTGGGGAAGCCTCTCTCCTCCAGCTTCCCTGGGGCCACTTAAGGCTTGTGTGCACCAGTTGCTGGGGAACATGGGTGGGAGGGTGCTGTTGCGCTATGTCCTGCTTTGTTGTTCCCTGGTCTACAGCTGGTTGGCCCCTGTGTGAACAGAGGGCTGGACTAGATGGACCCTTGGCCTGATCCAGCAGGGCTCTCCTGATGTTCTTACGTTTCAGCGTGACTTGGAGAGTTCCGCGTTTGACGCCCCTTCCCGATGCCTCCCTCACCCTTCAGATCACAGCGCAGCTAAACAGCCAGGCGCCCGCTCTATTTTGTCGAGGAAGGAATAATTTGCTTGTATCGATTTTGAAATCAAGGATCGGGGAAGCCTGACATGTTCAGACCCTTTGGAACTGAACAGCTGAGTTAGTTTTACCTTTCCGTTCGCCGCAGAGCTGTTTCCCATAACAAGAACACTCGCAGCCTGTACGCCCCGTCAGCGGGAATCACTCCCTAGTTATATGTGCATAAGAAGGCAGCCTTAATTGTTTAGTAAATGCACTGACTGTGAGTCACAGGGTTTGATCCGCCATTGGCAGACAGCATGGCTTAAGGTTAATGTTAATCCCAGAAAACCACAGTTTCACTAACCACAGAGCCTGAAGCGTCATCTGAACAGGCCAAGTGAGCTTCAAGATCCAGTGTGGACTAGAACCTGGATCTCCTGAGTCCAACATTCAACAGTCCAACATTCTAATACCCTGCACTATAGCCATCATGACTAGAACACATTGGCCAGCCATATCCTCCTTGAATATGTCTAATCCCCTTTTAAAATGGCCCAAAGGGGTGGCCATCACTACATCTTGTAGGGGATTCTATAGTTTAACTATGCGCTGTGTGATAAGTACATATAGTAGATACTCAGATCCATTCATGCACATGTCCATCCACACATGTGCGTGTGCAGACAGCGTTGCATGTTGACATAGAGTTCCTTTTCTCACTCAGGAAGAAGAGGCTGATCTGAGAAGCTTGGTTTCCTTTCTGTCTAGACTTCCTGCTTGGTCACTAGGGTCTGGCTTCCTTCTGTGTGGGAAGTCAGGTTCTCCCTGCTGTGTGAGAGAAGGGCTTTGTTGCTTACAGATTCTCTCCCACCCCAGACTTCTTGCTTCCGGGAGGGCATGATTCCTTTTGCTGCCAGAGGAAAGGGCTAACAGATCCTCCCACTCCAACAGCAGGTGGCAACAGCTGTTCTGTCCCTTCCTTGCCACGCATCTGCAAGAAGAAGGAGCCTATGGATTTCACTTATGGTTGGTGTGCATATCAGTAGCCACTAGTCCTTGAAACTTCTCACCTCCTTGTTTGAAAGCTCTGATTCTGGAGCTTTGGACACTCAGGTCCCAGAGGTTCTTTGGAGACTTCCATTTCATCTATCTGTTGAAGTGTAGATGAAATGTAGGTGCAAAAGTTCAAGTGGGACATGCATCAAAATATTACAATGTACCCTCAGCCTCTAACAGAGTGCTCCTGGAACAGGAGTGTTGTTGTGCTGTTTTGCCTGTGCCTGTGTATGTGTGTGTGTATGTGTGTTTCAGGAGTGGGAAAGGTAACCCCTTTTCTTTCTTTCTTACACCTCTGTGCTATAAAGTAGTAAAGGGCTCAGGTTTGAAGCTGGCAAACCTATAGCTATATAGCGGGATGGAGGTGGATTTAGAGAGTGGGAAAGGGAAAAGGAGTCCCCTCTTCCTTCCTTCCTTTCTCCAGTGGTGATGGAGATGATGGAAGTTGTAAGAGGGCACCAGGTTGGAGAAGGCTGCTATATACTGTAGTGAGAGGAGTTTCTTTAATCTCATATCATGCATCCTCCCCAGCTCTAATCTCCCTGCTCCTGGATACTTACCATAAACTGTTTAGGGCTTAGCAGTTCCCTCTTCTCACCCTACGCTGATGGACTCCTCGATATCCCATACATCCTGGAAGCAAAACAGGTCCTTGTGTGTGTGTGTGTGTGTGTGTGTGTGTGCGCGCACACACACATACACACATACGCACGCACTTAGGGAGCCCCCCCCCACCAGTTATGTTGAAACCATTGCCTCTTTCAAACTGATGGGAATTCTGTGACCCAAGTTTGCTATTAGAGGGAATGATGACATTAGCTAGGATAAGGACCTCTGAGAAACTCTCCTGCTTTTAGCTACTTTGGCATCTTATGATTGAAATGCAAGAATAAAATAAAATAGCTCCTGTTGTGCAGCCTTCCCCAGCCTGGTACCATCCAGGTTTGGACTTCAACCACCATCCCCAGCCAGCAGGGGCCAATGGTCTGGAATGCTGGGGATTGTAGCCCCAAACATCTGGAGGGCACCAGTTTGGAGAAAGGCTGCTCTTATGTTACCTAGCTATGGTAATCCCATGAAAGGAAGCTGCTACCAAATGTCACACACCTTGATTTGTGCTGATATGGGGAGTAGCTACAATGCCTTGAAGGTGCTCATCTGCAGTCCGTTCCATGTTCTGATACCGAATTTGGGATCATGCAGCCACCTTTTCGCATGTGTGCAGCAATATAGCATTCAAGAAAGCTATAAAGACTGATTTCTTCCAGCAGGCCTATCCAGTGGAATTTTAAGGTGTTTTTAGAATGTTTTAAGATTGTTTAGGATGTTTTTAACAATGTATATTATGTTTTAATTCAGTTTTATGTGTTTTATCACTTATTGTTGTTCCCGGCCTTGATCAAAGTGGAGAGGCAGGTAAGAAATAAATTATTATTATTATTATTATTATTATTATTATTATTATTATTATTGCTGTTGGTGGTTTAGATACACTTGTTCATGTTGCTATACAGGAATCTGAGGTCCCAATGCACCAGGACGTTCTCTAGCTGATGCCCCATTGAAATAACTGGGATCTCTGCAAAAGCACACATCAGTGGGGCTTATTTTAGTAGAACTTGTAGGTAGTGCTCTTTGAAAGTAAGTATTTCAAAGAAAATGAGAGCGACAGAAGCAGCATAAGTGACACTGTATAAACAATGTATATACAATGTATAGGAGAAGGACGCAAACATATTGGAGAGGTTTTGTGCTTGATCATTCGGTGTTGTGCTTCTTATCTTGTATTTTCTGCTCTTTTTTAAAGGTGGTTATGTTCCCCCCCCCCAAGAAATAAGACATGTGTAGAACATCTTCTTTTTAAGTGCAACTAATAGTGTGCCTCTACACAACATTACTGGAGTAAGCATAGTAGGACTTGCATCTGAGTATACATGCATAGGATTAGGTTATCATTCTCATTTTGTGGCCTGGGCTTTCATAAACTATTAGGTATCATTTATTCGCCGCGAGTTGTATTCATGTGAGTTTTGAGCTACAGGAAACTCTTTGTTCTGCCTAATCATAAGTTCTGCCCAAATTGAAAGTGTGCCCATTTTTCAGAAATTGCTGGCTCTACTTCTCAGCAGAATTGTGTATCTGTTGATTTATCAGAATATATAGAATAATGATGTCTGGGTGAAGAGAGAACCATTATTCAGCCTCTGGCTTCCTCTGTGGGCTTGGCTGCTAGAACTGGAGCTGACTCTGTCAACTTGTATGTTGTCTGATGTAATAAAGATATTGTTTGAAGGTTCTTTCTATGACTTGGCAGGGATACATGTGCTTGCTCAATGGCCAGATTTTCTATGGGCTGGATCCAGATTGGCCGTGCCATGAATGGAAGGACTCCTTCCATTCATGGAAGGCACCAAGATCAGGAAGAGGGTGGGGAGGCCATCCTGGCTGGTTTCCTCTTCCCTTGCATCACATCTCATGCTGCTCCAGAGGATCCCCCAGCTCTCACAAGCAGCTGTCAGGAGGCCCAGGGTCTGCAGGAGGAAGGAGGAATGGCAAAGGCCCCCTCCCCCTCCCATTCAAGTTCAAGAGAGCCATTGATACTATCTTATTAAAGCAGCCTTCCCCAATTTGGCATCCTTCAAAGGTATTGGAGTACAAGTCCCATAATTCCTAGCCAGCATGGCCATTGGCACCAAGAACACTTGGAGAAGTGGAGGGGACCAGGTTGGGGAGGAGTGAATCAGAGCAGCAGTGTTGGCACTGGGAACAATTGGAGGAGTGGAGACAGCATTCTGAAGGCACCTGCCCTCTCCAGTAACCCCCCTTTTGCCACCACCACCATTTGTGGTAGAGTAGGGCCAGGAGCCACAGCACTTGGACATCAGCCTGGGTGAGGAGGATGCCCATCTCTAAAGAGACTGAGATATATGGTTGCTACTAGTATAAGCCAGGGATGGGGAACCTCTTTCAGCCTGAGGGCCAGATTCCATTTTGGACAAGCTCTTGGGGACCACATCCCAGAGGTGGTGGGGATGGGCACAGAGGCAAAAGGGGCTGGGGCAAAAATAGTTTTAGCTTAGAACTCTTACCGCTACTAAGTAAACCTTAGGAGAGGCATTTTGCATGGGGAAATAACATTCAAAACTGGAAAAGCACCAAATGATCAACAGTCAGGGGAAAGGGTGTGGTCAGGGGGAAAGGGGTGTGGCCATCTGGAGACTGGGAGCCCAGAAGGGCTGAAATAATGTAAGGGAAGGGAGGGGACTTGTTCCCCTTGACTATTGGTGCAGACCTGGAAGGAAATAACACCATCTGGAGGACTGGGGAGAGAATTTCATACACCACTCTCCCTCTCTCCCACCATCCATGCCACCAGTCATTACCTCTGAGAGTTCTAAGGGTGGGAGCCATTGATGCCATCTGTTTGGGGGGCAGCAGTAGCCCTGGTGGCAGGCACACACACATCCTTTGCCACCACCACCTTTCAGCAGAACAGAGCCAGGAGCCTCAAAAGTTGGATGCCAGTCCTGGTCAGGATGCCAATCCACCACAACAGAGCCGGCCCTACCATTAGACAGAGTGAGGCAGCTGCCTCAGGCAGCAGAAACTGCAGTTTAATGAGTCATGGTCGTGAGCTGTTGCAGGACAGAGCTGTATGTGCAATGTGGCTTGCCCTGTGCCCCCTAAAGTCACCTCCTCCCCTCAGGTGCAGTGGAGGAGGATGTCCCTTCAGCAATGTTTAGGACTGAACTGCCAGTCCAGTTGTCATCTATCCATTGAATGGGGGAGGTGCCACCTTGTCCTTTGCCTCAGGCAGCAAAATGTCTTGGGTCAATCTTCCCCCTTAGGGTATTTTAGGCATCTTTTTTCTAAGGAGTGGGGGCTAGATCCCCATGGTCCCTTCTGTAGACCATCTGAGGCAGCATCAAGACCAGCAGGAGGACTTGGTTCTCCAGTGTCTCCCTGGTGTGTCCAACAGCCACTGTCTCAGAGCTCTAAGGTATGGTGGCCATTGACACCATCTGCTTAAGGGAGAAACAATAACCGGAACAATAACAGGGGAGAAGAATCTGAAAGCAATTTCTCCTTCAAGTAACCCCCCTTTGTGGATACCACCATCCACATGAAACCACGGACAGCACCTGATATGCTGAATCTCGAACTGGTGTGTGTGTGTGTGTGTGTGTGTGTGGTGGTGGTGGTGGTGGGGAAGCCTACATGGGCCTTAGCTAGACCTAAGGTTTATCCTGGGATTGTCCCGGGGTCAGCCCTGTTCATGTAACTGACACACAAGATATCCCGGGAGCGGACAGGAACGATCCCGGGATAAACCTTAGGTCTAGCTAAGGCCTCAGTCTGCCTCTACATCTGGTTTTATTATTGTGAACCGCTTTGTGACCTGTCATGGTTGAAAAAAGAAGTCTGCAACTACAGCAAAATAAATAAATAAATAAATAAATAAATAACGCTTTAAAACACTCCTCCAGTTAAATTTATCCCTTTCTTTACCAACCTGACGCTCTGCATGGTTTCTCTACAGTAGATGCCATTGACTCCCTTTGGTCTCGCTTCCAGACATGTTGGGATTTACTGCCGTGAAGTTTTTTGCGAACTTAGCCCAGAAGTCCTATCGGTCCGCTAGGGGGCAGTGGAGCTTCGCAGGAGCTCTCGGTTGGGCAACTTCAGTTTTTCGGTCTTTGAGGTCTTGTCATTCTCTATATAAACAAGTTACGTTCGAGTGTTTAGGTTATAAATTACGTCCATGCAGGCTTGCCTTGAAAAGAATGTAAACACAGCACTGTGGTCGAAGCCTACTCTGAAACTGACTTTATAATGTACAGCAGGCCCCCAAGTCCGAGGAACGGCGTGTTTGCATATAAATATGAAAATGGAGATTTTTAAAAAAAGAAAGAAAGGAAAGATTATGTGCAAATGCACTCCCTGCTTTATTGTTTGGAAATGCAAGATCGATGTAGTGTCCCATTTTAAATAAGAAACGGCTATTATTATTATTATTATTATTACTACTATTATTTCTTCTTCTTCTTCTTCTTCTTCTTCTTCTTCTTCTTCTTCTTCTTCTTCTTCTTCTTCTTCTTCTTCTTCTTCTTCTTCTTGGGTCGACGGAGTTACTGTATTGTGCATGAAAAATGCTTGCATTAAACAAGAAGGGGGTTACTTAGTAGGGCGATCACGGACACAATCCATCGCGAATCGCTCCAAATCCATTTCCACCCAATCAGCAGCTCGTTTTCTAGGAACTCTGGTAGGAAAGCCCAATGGTTAGTCCATGGCTCTGTTGGCTTCCTCAGCGTGCTGTGAAGGAAGGCGCTTCTTATACCAGGGCCCTTCAATTTAGCGCTGGTTTCCTTCAGTGTGTGTGTGGGGGGGGAGGGGGCATTCCTACCCGGCGATGCAACGGGCAAACACGAGATCTCTTGCACATGTCCACTGAAATGAATGCGAGGTGCCTTCAGAATGGGTGAAAGGACGTTTGGATTTAAACCCGCAGCTAGGCGCGATTCTAGGGCAGAAAAAAGGAACTGGATTGAAACCTTGATCAGTTTCTCCATTCTTCCTCAGCCTGGGGCCCTCCAGATGTTATGGACTACCGGTGATAGCCACCGACATGGATGGCTTTAAAAGGGGATTAAAGAAATTCATGGAGGATTAGGCAATGCCTATTTTTGTGAACCACCCAGAGAGCTTCGGCTATTGGGTGGTATAAAAATGTAATAACTAAATAACTAAATAAATAAATAAATACTATACCTCCAGAAGCAGAGGCAGCATACCGCTGAGGCTAGATCTACACTACTGCTTTATAGCATTACTGAAGTGCACTGATAACTGTTGGGGCACATTACACATTCCATATACTGTTACTTCCTGCTTATTGTTCCACTTTATCCAAAATACCGCAACAACTGTGTGTCCTGCAAGGTATAAACGTGCAAGAGGGATATAGCATTACCATGATGGGGTTGTAGTGATTTGACTCAAGGTGTAGCTCTGGCCTGAATATCTATTTGCTAAGAAACATTAGCAGGAAGGTGCTGTTATGCTCCCGTCCTCCTGCTTGTGGGCTTCCATTGGAGCATCTGGGTGGCCTCTATGGGAGCAGAAGGCTTTGGTCTGACCCAGCATGACTCTTCTTCTGTTCTGATGACTGCAACTGCATGTAAACCGCTTAGAAATTTTGTTCCATCAAGCAGTATACAAGCATTATTAATAGATAAGCAAACCAATAAATAAAACACCCATGCTGGCTGGGGATGATGGGGGTTCTAGTCCAACACATCTATAGTAGGCTGGGGGAGCTCAGGAAGGGTCGGGTAGATGCATTTGCTTTGCTCCGAAGACAGCCATGAAGATTCAATTTTCAGAGAAAGTCATCGGTTTGATAAAAAGCAACAGTGCTTTATTGCTGCTTTACTTACACTATAACACTTCAAAAACGTTATGAAAACGGTATAAGTAATGTGTCCTGGGCCTGAACAGTTGTCATAACCATTATAAGCAGTAGTATAGATCCTGCCCTTGTGCTTTAAATATGTATTGCATCAGTTCTTGCTTTCTTTAAAACTATCACGACTGAGATAATACACACACACACACACACACACACACACCAGCTCTCTTGATTAGGACTGGGGAATTGAACCTTACATTTAGTGATACACAGAGCGATCGGCATGTCTACTCAAAAGTAAGTCCTATTGAATTCATTGGGGCTGACTCCCGCATGACTATAGGATTTCAGCCCAGTGAGCTGCACAGGCCTGGCCTTGCTGGATCAGTCGCCTTCAGAACGCTCACAAGCAACAGGGAAGGGCTGTGGTCCCAAGGCAAATTGTCTCTACGCACCGAGGATCCATTTCAAGTTCACAAGGATTGGCCATTGATGATAAACTTCCAGGGATTTCCTCTACTCTTAGTAGGGGCTAATTGGGACATCTGCCTGCTTAAATGGGAGACCTAACACATATTTAACCCGAGGTAGGAGGATGCCCAAGGGAAACGGTTCCTGGGTCTATAAGTCGATGCTGCGCAGTAAAATTCACAGGATGCGCAACTGGATTTGGGGAGCTGTTCTTCCTCCTGGGCCCCGTCTTCTCCTCGGCTTCCCAAATGGACTTGCAATTTACTCACACTGGCAAATAAAGGAAGATAATCTCTCACAGGACAAGAGTGAGTGGTGAGCAAGAAGTAGATACAGCTATAACTGCTACCTATGGAGTGACTTCGCAATCTGCTAAAATTGTCATGCAAATAGATAATGGTGTTCAAATAATTTTCTGTACCATGGTTTACTTGGCGTATAAACTCACGCTGTGTACCCGGCCAGAAATTTCTCTCGCCTAAGGGGTTGGGAGTGGAAGAGAGTATTTCCCCTTATTGAATGAATGCAGATAAGGGCGGGCTGGGGAATTTTCAGGGGTGCATCTGAGAGAAACGTTATAAAACAAGTGTTGAAAGTGGAGTGGGAGGAAAATCGCAGCCTTTTTATAGGCAGCAGTGGTGTCCTCAGGGTAGGACCTTGGGGCAGAATTCCAGAGCCCCACTCAGGAGAATCAGCAGGTGGGCCCCCAAACACAGCAGGACTAGCTTGCCACAGATTGAAGGAAGTCAAGTAATGCACATTGCCATGGAGGAAGGGGGTGGGGTGGGGGACGAAAATTAGACTTCTGGGTGGGATCCAGACTTAGTCAACCTTAGAGTAAACCCACTGAAATCAGTGGAACTACTGCAACTATGATCTAAGTCTGGATCCAACCCATTAAGTCCAGAGTCTAAAAGTATCTCACTGCATCACGGAAACAGAGCGGTTTTTTTTGCTTATCTGCCAATATGTCCCATTTACTACTTATATCTTCTCAAACAACAAAACATTAAGAGAAACTATGTGTAGACTATGAGTAAGATATGAGTAAAGTAATCAAACAACCTCATGGACCCGCCTCCACTTTTCCACCTTCGCTTTGGACTTTTCCTCTTACGTTTTAGTATGTAATACCCAGGGGATTTTGGTTTCGGTATATCTTCACCAGGGAAAGGAAATGCGCACTTGCCATATACATTTTATTGAAAAACAAAAACAAACCATACCCACCCCAACAACTTTGTACATCACAATATTTTGACAAACCGACAAACGTTATACATAAGTGCAAATTATACTCTCCGGTTTAAAAGCGATAGTGTGTGAGTATACACGAGTTTTATTCAAATACTTTTTTTTTTTAAGACTGTGATATAAACACTTCTTTAAAAAATAAAAAAGAAAGGAAAAGAAAGGAAACTAACTCCAAACGTGGTATTGTTGTAACATTTGAAAATAAAACAAACGAAGGAACCAAATTCGGGAACTTCCTTGAAAGCTACACACACTTCAAAATCTAAAACAATGCTTCTTAATACTGGTTGTTGCTGTTGAGTTGACTTCATGTATGGCACATTGAAAGGAGTAACCATTTAACACTGAAACCACAACAGCAAGAGAGAAAACCTTGGAGGTGGGGAGTTGCAGGGGAATGTAGGACATTTTGCTACACTGGCCAGTTTTCTATTTTTTTTTTTAAATAATATTTTACAGTATCTCAACAAATGGCTCTTTCCATACTAGAAATACAAATACACCCCTTTTTTTCTTTTTTAAAGTTAGGGGTACGATCCAATTAAATGGAAGCACTTTTACGTCCCATTGCTTTTAGTGGGAGAGTTTGGTTGCAAACCTATGTAAAGAGAAAAGAAAGCTTATGCCATAATAAATATGCTAGCATTTTAAGTGCCACAAGACTCTTTGTTGTTTCTGCTGCCACAGTCCAATACACAGCTACCACGCTGGAAATCTTTGAACTCAGCAGGGCTTACTTTCTGGTAAATATGCATGAGTTTGGGCCATAAAGCGCATGCTCTCAAATCTCTCCCATCCAAATGAAATGGGACTTCAAGGGCATAATCCTATGCACGTTTAGACAGGGAGGAAAGTCCTACGAAACTCCCAGTATTGTTGGCTGAGGAATCCTGGGAGTTGTAGGACTTTCCCTCATCTTAAACAAATATAGGATTGTGCACTAAAAGTTTACCTGGATCCTAGCCTGGGTCTAACTCGCTGGCTGCAGATTGTTTTTGCATTACACCAGGGGCGGCCCTAGGCACTACCGTTAAAGGCAGCAAATTTTGAATGGCATTAAAGGAAGGCAAATGGTTAGTTATTTGATGTGTTCTTGCATTTTTAATACCAGTTATAGGGAGAGGTGGTTGTAGGTGTTTTTTCCCCCTGCCTCATAGGCCAAAATAAATTGCCTGGCTTTGGGTATGATGCACTTTGACTTTAGTAAAGGGGTGGTATTTGTTGCTTCACCTTCAGCAAAATGCCTGAGTTACACGGGGAAGTCTTCGAGTGCAAAAGATGGCCATTTTGTTTGTTTATTTATTTATTTAAAGGAAGAGCTCTGTGTAACCAAAAAGCTGGCAAACTCTGGCCCAAGCTGTTGTTTGTCAAAAAGTTACTATGGGTGAATCCAGATGTACTTACAGAAGACTCATGGAAATGAATGCGATTTCAATTGAAGTCCCACCAATTTCAATGGGTCTCCTCTATGTATGATTAAATCCAGCTACAACTCGTTTTATTTATTTATTTATTTTTAGAGTAGGTCATAAGAAATATTAAAATAAAAATATAATCTGCTTCCCCATCTTGGATATCAAAGGGATATAGCTGATTTCTTATGAACTTGGCTGGCGCTGCAGTAACCGAGTTCGCCCCTTTCTCCGGAAGACATATACAAATAAACCCGGCTGTGTATGCATCGCTTGGCCTGTAGACGCAGCTCACGACCCTAAGCAGGCTTTCCTCAGAAGAAAAACCGCCCCCCCCCTTAAGTTCAAGGAGGCTTTCTCTCTTGTTAATTCGCTTCCAGGGTTACAGCCTCGAACTTTCGCAAGACCAAGGCTGCCAACAGCACTATAATTTACGGAACTTACTTCCGAGTAGACGCATGCATAGGATCGGGCTGCCGTGCGTGGGCCTTTGGTTCCGAGGGACCCTGAGCAGGGTGGTGCTGCAACGCCCTGCGCGTATTTCCATGAGCTCCTAAGTCCGTTGAACTCAGGCAGGGGACTTGCTTCCGAGGAAGCCTGCTGAAGAGCGCGTTTCACAAGATCAAAGCAGAACACGCGTGTGTAGTGAACGTGTGTGCGTGCGTGGGGGGGGGAGAAACTCCACTCGGTGCTGCTTCCTTATGTAGCTTTGCTTACGTGACTGGTGCACTGTACTTACTGACGGATGTTTGCGCAGAGTGCCAGTAGGTGGTTGGCGTCTTCCGCGCGTGTTCGCCTGCCGGGTGTGGTTGGAGCGAATCTTTCGAAACCCCCCCTCCCCCCTTCTGTCGATAAGGCGGACAAGTCCGTGGTTCACATCACACAGGGCTTGATGTCTTGACAGACGCTTTGGTGGTGGTGGTGGTGGTAGTAGGAGCCGCTGGCGGACGGGTGGAAGGAAGAGATGCCGTTGAAATTGAGGACGAAATCCTTCCGGTCGCACACCGGCGAAGGGTGATGCTGGTAGCGAGGCAGCCCCACTGCGGAGGAAGCGAGAAAGCGCGAGTGAGCCCACAAGCAGCTCAAAACGGGGGCCCGGGTAAGGATGGCTTGGACCGGGAAAGGGCCCCTGGCTTGAAACACCCAGCTCTCACTTCGGCAGGTCACGATCTCTCCCCCACCCCCGGGCCTACCTCACAGGCTTGTCGCGATTAAAACACCTTGGTGGAAGTCTAACAGCGGAGGCTGGTGACTCCGATTTTGGTGGGAGGCAAATCCATTCTGGGTTTCAATCAGAACCAGCCGGAACTCTAAAGGAGCTATCCAAGGCTCCTTTGGAGTTTTTGTTTGGCTGGTTCTGACTGAAACCTGGAGTGGATTCAAAGCCCCAAAGAAATCGGAGCCACCAGCCTCCACTGAATTCTAAAACTAGAAGAAGGGACTCCCCCCACCCCACCCCTCGCCCAGCTAACATCCTTCCCTGACTTGGTTGCTTACTCTTCATTAAACCAGACATTGAACCCCAGGCAAATCGTCAAATTGGGGTCCTGGGGGGGGGCGGGGAGAGGGCATCGTTCAATGCTAAAACACCCAGATCAAGACAAAGGCGAGCCAAAGAAATGTAGGGCAGCAGCAGCAACAAAATCCGAGGCACTCTGGATTGCAGGATAGACTACAATGCGCTTCCCATTTACCTGGAAGTAAGCCCAAGTGAAGTTAATTGGACTTTTTTCTGAGTAGACACGTATAGGATCTTTTGTTTAAAATAAAAAATAAATTGAAATTGCATTGTCTAAATGTTTCTATTGTTTTCTGTTACTGGGCGTATAAGACGACCCCCAACTTTTGAGAAGATCTTCCTGGGTTAAAAAGGCATCTTATACTGGGCGTATAAGACGACCCCCAACTTTTGAGAAGATTTCCCTGGGTTAAAAAGTAGTCTTATACGCCAGAAAATACAGTAAATACTGAGACCGCATGTAATAATAACTAGGCAGGCTGTGTCCAGCCTTTTAAATAACGAGGTGGGTCTGGCCACTTAGAATTCTACCCCTGGGATAATTTGGTGGTCGTGGTGACAATTCTATATGCTGTCTTGAGTTTCTTGGCAGAAAGGCAGCCTATAAATGTAATCAAAAGTCTACAATCCAAGGTCTCATCTACACCAAGCAGGATATTCCACTACGAAAGCGGTCTGTAAAAGGCAGGAGCCACACCACTGCTTTACAGCTTTATTGAAGTGTACTGCAGTGCACCGACTGAAGTGCACTGACAACTGTTGGGGCCCATGACACATCTACACCAAACAGAATATTCCACTATGAAAGTGGTATGAAAGCAATATATGGTATTTGTCAATAGGCCCCAACAGTTGTCACTGCATGGCAATACAGCTGTAAAGCAGTAGTGTGGCTCCTGCCTTTTATATACGGCTTTCATACCACTTTCATAGTGCAATGTCCTGCTTGGTGTAGATGAGCCCCAAGTCTTTAAAGGAGAGGACGCCCCATAGGAATCCATGGCTGACTTTTCCCATAGAGGCAATGAAATGTTTCTGACTTGTTTGGGGTTGTTTTTTTATCACCATAGGCAGACATGTTGTGGTCATGGTGGGAAGTGGGAGGGAGAGAGAAGGATTATTCTGGGTGAAATAGCAAGAAACCCAGGGTAGGATCTGGCCAGAGTTAAATACTTTGGTTCAGCCAGAATACATGTTTACTTGGAAGTCAGTCGACCTAAGTCCAATGGAACTGATAGGAAGTTGGTCACCTGCTTAAACCTTCCCTACTGAAAACAAAGCGCTTTAAAAAGTGCTGAACCTTGGGCCTTAGCTAGACCTAAGGTTTATCCCGGGATTGTCCCCAGGTCATCCCTGTTCATGTAAATGACACACAGGATATCCCAGGAGCAGGTAGGGACGATCCCAGGATAAACCTTAGGTCTAGCTAAGGCCTTGGTCTCATGCTTGCTCTGACTTTATACTTAGTGGCATTTAAATTAAGGATCCCAGCTCCACTGGACCAGTAAACAAACATAGCGTTGCTCTAGAAGTACATTTGTAGCACAATTTTATACAAGTTTACTGAGAAGACACCTATATTTTTAGGTTGTGTTACTCCCAGGTAAGCATGTATACGACCGGCAACTCAGATTAAAAACCAGTGCCAGGTACTTGTCAATCATCTCAGTGCCTCTGCACTCATAAGCCGAAAAAAACTGGAAGGTGGGGGATGATTTATTACCAATGAGCAATGGGGTGGAATTCTGCCAGCAGCCCTCGCCTAAGTTCTAGAACATCCTTTGCCAACTCGGTATGCATGAGATGTTTTGGACTTCAGCTCCCGTCAGTCCCAGGAAGTATGATAATTGGTCAAGAATGCTGGGAGTTGTAGGCCAAAACGTTTTTTTTGGGGGGGGCAAGAGTGTGGTAGAATCTTAGGGAAAGATCCAGTTACTTTATAATTCCATTAGTTCCAGGTTTACTCGGAAGTAGGTTCTAAGGAAGTCAATGGGACATATCGCCCAGGAAGGCCGCAATTCTATTGTGTCTATGGTTGCTTTGGATGAATTGGGCTTGCTTGCAGCCACAGACAGATACTCTCTCACTGGAATCAGTTGGGCTGAGTTCGGAGGACATGCTAATCAACGGTTGTATAGGATGGCTACGTTAGCAAATTAAGTTCTATAGACCTTGATCATTTTACTTCTAGGCGCTCTCAGCCTGTAGGCGAGATCCGCAGTGTGGATCTGTGTACACTGATTGAGATCCCAATCCTAACAATTATGTCGAAGTCATGCCCCTTGGTTTTTAATGCGTGGTATGGAAACGTGCAGAGGTTTTCCTGCTCTCACTTGTCCTGGAGAAATTTCGGACAGAATGATATTCATTTAGTTGTGGCATCTCTGGACCGCCTTTTCAATTGTGGTTTCCAAGGCGGTTTACAACACAAAAGCAAGAACTAATGCAGCCTAAAACCATTTGGAATCCAATTATAGCATAAATATGGTCCCGAAAACCTTCTTAGGGCTGAAAAGCCTCGCATTCCTGGGATTATTCACCATTGCCAGATAAAATGCAGAAATAGAAGCCATGTTTCAGGCCCTATTATAAAAGTAGATCCTCACTTAATCTCTCTGGATTCCGGCGGATTTCCACCACCGCCCAAGTTATAAACTAATGATATGTAATTGTATTTCATTTATTGCAGATAAGCTTGGGTTGCCACCTGCGGTAACACAGATTGGGAAAAGGCGACAGGATTTTACATCCTGATTCTTCGAAGTAAGCCCTGTTGATATCAAAGACACTTCCTTTCAAACTAGGGTGCTTGAGGTCAGTGTAGTCCATTGCATTGCATTTTCGAAGGGATCGGAGGGGCAGAATCGCCTCTATCCATAATCTTTTTCACTGGGGCAGGGTCTCCACAGAATGTCTCAGATCAGTCAGGTGATGGCTTGGGAAAAGTCGACCCCCCCACTTTCCAAGATTTGGGCTCTCGAGGCGTTTGCAATATAGAATATGTTTATGCGTTAGGATGAAGTGCGGAAGAGGGTACGCAGCAACACAACGGCCTCAGTGCCACTGCCATAGCTGAGCATGTGCCGCAAAAGGAACACAACCCACAACCAAGTTAAAGCAAACTGGATTTACTTGACTATACATCCGGATCCTCAACACCACATATGAAAGGCCCATCGATTTTAATGAGGATTTCTCGCTACACTTAGGGTGCTTCCTGAATGTGTAGACTAGCCTCCAAGCAAATACGTGGCCAATTAAGGCTGTACACACTTACCTAGGAGTAAATTCCATTAAATTCAATGGGATTTACTTCTCAGTAGACATGTACAGGATTGGGCAGTAAAGGAACTAACAAGGACATGGAAATTGCCAGCCGGTGCACACGAACTTAACCCTAGTAAGTGCCATTTAAGTCAACGGGATTGCTTCGAAATTTATCCACAAGGGCTCGGGCAGATAAACTGTGGCTCCAGCCACAGCGCTTGGAGATCCAGCTCAGTCCTTTGCCCGCAATTCGCAGTGATTGCGCAGTATAACGCTGGTGTGATAAAGCTCAAAGTGGTCAGATACGTGAGTTCCTAGGCTTCTTTCTTTCAAGCTAGCAGGCGCTTCAAGCCAGAAGCGTGGTTGGGCAGCCAAGGCTTTGGAAGAACAAAACCGCCATAGGCCTTAGAGATGACGAAGACCCTCTGGGCATTTGTACAGTAGCCTTCTTTTTCTGTTAAGTAAAACCAACCGGAATCGGCCTGCGATCAGTTCGGGGGGGGGGGCTCCTCCCCACCCCCAGCTAAAATGTCCTGGGCAGGGAACACGACTTCCAAGGAGACCCCAGCATCCCCTTGATGCTGGCTGGGGGATGCTGGGACTTGTAGGGCTTTAAACAGGTAGAGGCTGCAACCCTATAGGCACTTACTTATGAGTAAACATGCATAGGATTGTCATGTTAAGCCTCAGCCCCTCTTGTTTCGCCTGCGGTCTCCCACCCCTGATGTAAAAGGGCGCAAGGCTCCGAAAACAACGGCTACGCATGGATCCACGCCCTCTCCCCTCAATATCTGCGCGTTTTAAACCCCAAGCTGTTTAAGCGAAGATCTTGCAATTCGAAAGGAAATGTCCGGGAATTTGCGTGTGGGGGGCGGCGGCGGGGGTGGAATGGAGAGTGGACAACAAGAGTGGAGAGTGGGTAACCTTCTTGATTTTTTTTTTAACGAGTCCCCTCCTCCAAGACCTGCCTTGTGATCCCGCGGGGGCGTGCGGAGTAGTGGTTAAAGCGCTCCTGCCGCCTCTTCCTGCTCTCCGCCTGCTGCCCCTTTGCTCACCCCGGAGCGCTCCCTTTGGGTAAAAGCGATTATTTTGCTGGATTTCCTCCGCCTTTCTAATAACCCGCCTGGTATGCTCATAATGAAACCGGCGCTCTTTATTGCAGCCCTGATTCAATCAGTTCGGCTCGGTTTAACAGTGTGCGAAAAATGTCCGGCTCCCCCCCTCCTCTTTTCTCCTTCCCTCCCCGGCTTAAGCCTCCGAGAGAAGCGACCTCTGTTTCCAATCTCGCTCGGCCTTCCGTGGGGAGGGCGGGCGAGCTGAAGGCTCCAAAGAGGCCGGGGTTTAGCATCTCCGCGGCGCTAAACCGTGCCTGATTTGATGGGGCTTTATGGACCGATAAAAATCAACTGGGACCGAAATTGCTGCTCTTTCGGCTCGTACAAGAGCGACGCCTCCGCACCGGGTATTCCGCGCGGGGCGGAGACCCTGAGAACGCCTGGCTTATGGCTCTTGACTGGGACCGCGCCGTGGACTGCCAGGAATTCAAGCCGGTGGACTCATGTATGATCCCGATCCTAGACGCGTTTCCTTGAATGTAAAGGGCCACTGATCGAGGTGACCCTGTTTCTGCTTACATTTACTCCGACGTGATTTGCTTCCAGTGCGAGAAGGCTCTCACGGACACATCTTCTGCCCTCCCAGCTCTTGCTCCCCTGGTGCCTTGTTTCTCGGAAACTTCATTTCACCTTCGGGGTGGTGGTTGTTGTTGTATAGACCTGCCAAATCTGGGTAAAACTCTCAAGTCTAGCCCTTGCTTTTAACGCTGCCCGCTGCCGGTCCTATACTAATTTTCTTGGCATTAAATCCTACTGTATTTAATAGGGCTTGCTTCTGAGTAGACATGCATGGAATTGCACTAAATCTCCTTGAACATTGGGGGACTTTTCTTCCCAGTAAAATTAAAAGGATTGGGCTGTTTACTTCCAAGGAAATGTTTTTAGAGCTCTGTTTTTTTTTTCCTCCTTTCGCTTTCTTGTTTATGTTTTGGGGTGTTGTTTGGGTTTTTTTTGTTTTAAAGTAGAGCTAGATCGGGCTATCCCAGCCTCCCCCAACCTGTTACCCTCCAGATGTTTTGGACTTCAACTCCCATCAGACCCAACCAGCATGGCCAAGAATGCTGGAGCTGTAGTCCAAAAATAATCTGCCCTCCAGTCCCACAACATCCCTCCAGTCCTATAATATCAAAAGGGAGGCATTTATTCCTCCTGGCCACTTCTAGAAGTAGATTTCTCTTCCACTATCTCTCATCCCACCCCTTTAAACACTCTCTCTCTCTCTCCCTCCCTCTCTCTCTCTCTCTCTCTCTCGCTCGCTCGCTCGCTGTGTGTGTGGTTTTGATTCTTGCAGAGCAATCCTATCAATCTCTACTCCAATTTAATTCAATGGGTCTTACTCCCAGGTAAGTGGCCATAGGTTTGCAGCCCAAGATGAAATGCTTACCCCTCACCCGGAAAACTTTTATGAAATTCCTCTGCCCTTGCTTTAGCAGCGTTTACCAGTCTGTTCGGCGGATTGCAGCGTGTGGAAGAGACCTGATTAGGCCTGCAGTCCTGCTGCACGCAGTTAAGCTGCCTAAGTTCAACCCCATCGCCTTCCCTGGCTCTCAGAAGCCCGAGCAGGGAAAAGAAAACCTCAGCCTTGGTTTGCAGCCAACAGAACTTCGAATCTTACAACACCTGGAATCTGGGTTGGGGTCAGCACTTCCGAAGAAAGGCGTTTGGGATGGGGGTGGCGGCGAATTGCATCGTGGGTTGCGCCTTTTCTCTCCGCAATATCCAAAGTGCCAAAATTTAGGGGCAAATAATATCGAGGTAGGAGCAAAAGAACAGCAAGATCAACACTCACCTCTTCTCCTTAACCTGTTTATATCCAGGTACTGGTTGGATTATTTTGATCATGGATGCAGATCTTTTACAAATCAAGGGAAGAGCTAATATAATTTGCTGTGTTGGGATGTAGGCCCTGGACTGAGGTTAAAGGGGTGTGTGAGGGGAGACCGTGTGCTTTGCGGCTATCCTCTTCTCTCCCGGGGCATTACTGAGAAGTTATGAGAAGTCCTATTTTACACCCGGCGGACTTTCCCTCCGCGCATTCTCCCTCCCAGTAAAGTTAGTGGTCGAGCTGTTCTTAGGTCAGAATTAAAGCGTTGGGCGATGCAGAAAAACCAAACAAGGTCGAAGCCCTGGTTTGAAACCACCTTCTCTCTATATTAATTGCCCTCCTACGCGGTGCTTCGCTTGGGGGACCTTGACCTCGTCAGTTTCACCCAACTCTATTCCCTTTCTCGACATTTAAAAAAGAAAAGAAAAGGAAGAAGCTTCCCAGAGATCATTCAGAAATAATTTCCACCACGGAAGGACTCTAGTTTTCAAATCCCAAGCTAAAAAAGAAAGCGATTGGGGGTGGTGAAGATGGGAGGGGGGGGGAGCGAGAGAAGGACTCACGATGATTGACAACAGGTCGCCGACAAGAAAACTGAGGCAGTGGACAAGGTCGTCTGTATTTGTTACTTGTTGAAATTCCCATAAAATTGAACAAGACCTCGCTCTCATCTGGGTTAAGTCAAGCTCCAATCCCCTTCGGTGTGGTCCAGCCCAGACTGTCTTTGTTTAGTTAACCTCCGAGACCCACGTTTAAAAGGGCTATTTGGAAAATTTCCCCCGTAAGAGTCCAACATCTTTTACCCATTTCAGTGCCTTATTTTCTCCGCTCGGTCTCTTCCACCCAGATTTTCTATATTTTGTTTTTTAAAGCAACATACTGCGAAGAGAGGAAAACAGCAGTTCCTTCCAGTTATAGAAATAGCCCGAGTCTCATGTTAGCACCTTCTTTTGCATTTTGAAAGAAATTCCGAAAGGCTCCCCCCTCCCTTTCTGCATCCCTCGGGGGTAGGCAGATAATATTTCACCCCCCTTTTTTCAATTAGTTTGCGATTTGTTATGTTTTCTCCACTGAGAAAAGTTTTTATAAAGGAACTTCCGCCGAATGATAAAGCTGTATCCTGTAATATTTACTAAATGCTTTGCAACGGATTTTTTTTTTAGGGGACACGATCCAGCCAAAGTTAGGTAATTTTCACTTATTTCAGCGCAATCACATGTTTACTCAGAAGTTCAATGGGGCTTCCTCTTACTCCCAAGTAAGTGTGCATACACTCACCTAGAAATAAGCCCCATACATGTCATCTCAGAAGGGTTTACTTCTGAGATGACATGTATAGGATTGCACTGCTAAGCACGTGATTTCCATGTCCCCAGCGAAGGACCTAAAAGTGCCGCCAGCATTCTCACCGAAGAAGGAGAGGGAGTAAAAATGACAGTGGGATAAACTCTCCGACGTGATACGTTTACTCGAAAGTAAGTCCTATAGAATTGAATGGGAATGACTTCTAAGCTCAGAGGCCCTTTCTACACCTAAGGATTATCCCAGGAACATGGAGGGATCGTCCCCGCCTGCTACCGGGATCCCTTGTGTGTCATTTACATGTACAGGGACATCCCGGGATGATCCCTGGAAAAAAAAAGGTAGGTGTAGAAACGGCCTAAGTGTATTTAAGATTGCCACCACAAGTCTTCAAAAACCTCACCCTAGGAGCGTTTATTTGAGATGAACAGAACAACCCTCTGCATGCTTACTTGGAAATAAGCCTCGCTGTGTTCTATGGGCTTACTCCGTTGGAAGGGTATTTAGGACGGCAGCCCACAATGTCCCACTGAGTTTAGCAGCCCTACGCACCTGAGACGCAAGCCCCATTGAACACAGTGGGAATTACTTATAAGTAAGCATGTGCTTAGAATTGTAGCCTTTGATTGATCATAATAAACAAGATCAAGAAATCCCCTAGTAATACTTTAGAAGAGAGCCGTGGGGGTGGGAGAACTCTCTGTACTTTAATCTCGACCTAAAAATCCTAAAAACTCTGGAGTAATTAAGTTTTTCTGCCTAGAAAACTCCTGGGTGCTGTGTTAGCCTGCTCGCTAAGAAAGGCTGAGCAAGAGGGGGGTGGGCGGGAGTGAGAGAATTTAAATAAGGTTTTGATCAACAGTGAAACAAGATAACAAAAATCCGAAGTCGACGTTGTTGATCTTTACTGACCCGGCATTCTACTGAACAACTTGAAGCTGGTTTTATTAAGGCACAGTCGCAAGGATGACCTGGGGCTATATTCATTCTCTCCTCCTTTTTTTTTTTTTTTAAAAAAGAATCTCCCTCTCTCTCTCCCTGTCTCTCTCTTCCAGACCACCAGACCACACGGCCCGATTGCAGTTCTACTCCTCTCTGAACAATAGGTCTATTTTCCCCCCTGGAAGCAGCTTTTGTTTTCACACGTCAAAGCTGGTGTTTTCAGACAAAACACCAAGGAGACCGAACATCGCGGCTTGTTATTGGGGCAGCGTTATCTGACAGCTACAACTTAACCTGAGCGAGTGGAGCGATTTATTGTGTCTCTTCCCACCCCCGTCGACTTTTTTTTTTTAAAAAAAAATCTACCCAAGATTTCGCTTTTAGGAGCGAGCAGACCACTGGTCTCGGGCGATTGCTCTGAAAACCCCGTAGCTTCAAGAGGAATTTAATCTACTATGTCATCTACTACAATCTAAAGATATGAGATGGGTCGATATCAACTTGATTTCACTGAACGCCTGGGCGTTCTTAGGACTGCAGCCAGATACCCTCAAATATTGCCACTTTTCTGCCAGGGATCTCGCTTTTAGAAGCTGAGGTCAAACCCCCTCCCTCTTTCCCCTCAACATCCTCAGCCCGTTTTAACAACAACAACAACAACAACAACAACAACAACAACCAACTCGCCTCTGCCGATCGAGATCTTAAATACTGCAATAAACTCAGACTTGACCGCTGGCCTACGGGTTGTATGTAATATTAGTCCTACTTAGAGTAGACCCATTGAAATGAATGGGATTTAAGCTAATCATGACTACCTTAAGAACCATTCATTTTAACAATGTACTCTAAGAAGGACTAACATTGGATACGACTCCGTGTAAACAAACATCTTCTATTGGAGTAAGTCCTATTGATTCCATTTGCTACCATGCAAACGCGCACAGCATCACAAACCAGACTATTCCTGCATTGAGCCGGGTGGTGGTGGGGTTTTGGGCTCGATGGCCTTATAGGCCCCTTCCAACTCTACTATTCTATGATTCTATTCTATGATTCTATGTCTACGCATTAATGCTTATGACTGATTCACAGGAGCAATTGCTGTCCCCCGATGCTATGCTCGTCGTTTCTAAAGGGGATTGGAACCCTTGCTTACCTTGAAAGTGCCTGCGGGAGAACGTGGCACCCGGAGGGATACCGTTATTGGCCTGATCCCATCGCAAGGCTTTAAGCACCTTGCAGTGCAATCCGATGCACACTTACCTGGGAGTAAGTCCCATTGAGTCAGTAAGACCTACTAATGAGTAGACGTGCATAGGATTGCACGGTTACTCCTTTGTTCCCCTTGATTGCAATATATATTTTCAAGTTGGCCCTCTGTCAAATGGCTTCCTCGTCTGCAATCCTCACCCTCACCTGCCAAGGCGATCAAGAGCATTGACTTTCAAGAGAACGGCCCTGATTCAGCTCTAGACTAGCTACGGTGCGACTAAGTTGCCCCATTAGGAGGCGACTGTTTCCTCGGTGCGGGTGGACGCATAGTTCCCATCTGCTCAGCTGTTTGGTTTGACACCCCCCCTCCCCGCTTTAACATATAAATCCACTTGCAACTTCATCCCTTTGATTTGTGTGGAGCTCACTTCCAGCTAAGTGGGCTTAGCATCACAACTCTAGGGTAGGATCTCAAGCAAGGCAATCGAGGCGAAGGGAATGATGCTATGATCAATATAAGCGAGCTATATAAACCCGTCGGGACTCTCATATATCAATTTATATTAAGTTATAAATCTAAGGGGACTTTCCCCCCAACTTCTTCTGCCCGAACTCACTTACGACCGCAAGCCGACCCTTATTGGGAAGTTCTGGGCATCCATGGGTGGACTCCCCATCCGATCCCAGGAAGGGTGCACTGAATATATATATATATATATATATATATATATATATATATATATATATATATATATATATTCTCCTTGCAAGAAGGTAGGGTAGGGCGGGGTGTGACGAGGGTGGGTGGGGTCGCTTCGGTACCTGAGAGGTCTTCCCTGCCATTTTGGTGCAGGTAGCTTTGCTCCAGCGAGTAAGAGGCCACTCCGGAGTGGAGGCCCGCGGGGGCAGCGGCGGCGGGCGGCGGCAGGGCCTGCTGCTTGAGATAGGGCGAGGCCGCCGAGGAGGTCCAGTGTCCCGCGGGGCTGCCGTAGGGCGAGTGGCACTCGATGGCGCTGGCCATGGCCGGCGAGGAGGGCACGGGGCTGCTGCTGCTGTCGGGCCCGTAGTCGGCGCCGTTGGACGGGACCGGGCAGCTGGCCATGTAAGTGGAGCCTGGGTTGGGCGACATGTGCGGGACGTGGTGGGCCTCGTAGGCGGCGCCCGCCTGCATCACGTCCAGGGGGTTGTAGCCGTTGGGGTGGCAGCCCAGGGGGGCGGCTGGCGGCGCCTGGAAGTCGAAGCCCTGCGGGAGGAAGCCCAGCCCGTTGACCATGCGGTGGTACATGGTGGGCTTGAGCGCCTGGCATTTCCTTCGGAAGCCCCGCGGGCGCCGTCGGAAGGAGCCTTCCTCGAACATGAACTCGCTGGCTGGGTCGATTGTCCAGTAGTGGCCCTTGCCGGGCCGGCCCAGGCCCTTGGGCAGCTTGATGAAGCACTCGTTGAGCGAGAGGTTGTGGCGCACCGAGTTCTTCCAGCCCTGGTAGGCGCCGCGGAAGAAGGGGAAGCGGGCCTGCAGGAACTGGTAGATCTCGCTCAGCGTCAGCCGCTTCGACGGCGAGCTCTGGATGGCCATCACGATCAGCGCGATGTACGAGTAGGGCGGCTTCTCCGGGCGCCGCAGCCCCGAGCTGGCTTTCTTGGCTTTGGACGGCGCGGACGTGGACGCCGCGCTGCTGCTGCCGCTGCTGCTGGTGCTGCTGGCGTGGCTGCTGCTGTTGCTGGACGACTCCAGGGCCGAGGGCGGCGGCGGCGGCGGCGGCGGCGGCTGGCTCATCAAGGCCGGGCTGCGAGGCACCGGGGCCCCGATCTCGGAGCTCATGGAGGCTGCTCCTCCTGGGCCACCTCCTCAGCGGTCTGGAAGCGGCGCCCGGAGCATCCCTCCTTCCGTCCTTGCGCAAGCCACTCTCCCTCTCGCTCTGGCTGTTTCACACAAGCATAGCGCCCCCTCTCTCCCTCCCTCTCTTTCCTCTGTCTGACCCCCCCCTCCTCCTCCTCCTCCTCCTCCTCTCCTCCTCCTCCCCCGACTCAGGAGCCTTCAGTTCTCTCTGGCTCTCCGGCTCCGCTCTCTGCCCCCCGCCTGGTGGCCATCCTGAAGCCTTTAAAGAGGAGGAAATCCATGACCCCCCCCCCCCACGGCCGCTTTTGCGTATGGGGCTGCGCAGCCAAACAGAACGCGCGGACGCCTATCGGGGCTTGAAATCTGCCGCCTGCGCGAAGGATTCCCCCCTCCCCTTTCCCTGAATCGCCTTCCCCATTGACTCTATCCCAAAAAAGCAGCCCAGGGGAAGAGGAGGGAGGGGGCGGGGGCAGGGGGCGGGGCAGGGCGCAGCGCGGCTCCAGCTGGCCTCTGTCCACCCCCGCCTCCAGGCCTGCGGGCTGCCCGCGGAGGCTCCAGATCCCTCTGGCTGCCATCCTCAGCACACGCAATTCCACCATCCATCAAATTGCCCTGAGACAAGTTGTTAAGCCTCCCCAGCCGCACGCCCGGCACCAGACTCCGAAGGTAACGCGCGGATCCCCCTCTCCTTTTCTTTCCCCCGCCACGGCCAGCCAGCTCGGCGAGATGCTCGAAGGCATGCTTTGGGATTCCTCCCTCTTTCAGGAAGAATTAGGCTCCCGAGGTTGAAGGCGTGCTTCCAAGCGCGCGCGCGCGTGTCTGTGCCTCTTCGGGGAGTGACATCCAATCTCCACCCCAGCCCGGTCTTCGGATTTTAAAGCGCTCGCAGCACAGCCTCCCGCCTTGGCCCTCCAAGCGGCTCGGGGATCGCACACGCACCAGGGTGCAATCCCCGCAGCAATCAATGGGATGCCTTCCCAGCGCAGGTCCTCGGAGATCAATCCGATGGCTCGCAGTGGCTTCTTCTATATTTACTGAAGTGTGCAGCCCTAACCCACTTGAAAAGGCCAAGTGGAAAGTCTCCCCCAGGATGATAGGTTCACAGCCCGACCCCGGGAATGCGGTTTAGGACACACTGAGATTGCCAAGATCCTAAAAGCACCCTTGGCTCTAGGGACCCCAGGCTAGGGCGCGCATGTCTGTCGGCATCAACAGAGGTGTCCATTCCGTTCAGTAGGCCTGAGCGTCAGAAGCACATCCGGGCACATTATTATTATTATTATTATTATTATTATTATTATTATTATTATTTATTTATATAGCACCATCAATGTACATGGTGCTGTACAGATAACACAGTAAAAAGCAAGACCCTGCCGCATAGGCTTACACCTATCTTTCTTGCAGAATGGAGGGATTTTCTAACGAAACTCATCGGACTTGCTTCCAGTGGGTCTCATGTATGTGTGTGTGTGTGTGTGTGTGTGTGTGTGTGTGTGTGTGCGCGCGCGTGCGTGCGTGCGTGCGTGTGTGTATGTGCGCGCTAGATTTTTTTAGAAAAGCCGAAGAGGTCTTCTGCAGCAGTACCTGCATTTTCCTCCCTTTTAGCATCAGAAATTGGAGCCCAGTTCTGCTCCTCATTACTTAAAGCACTTTTAAAATGTTTTTACCAATTCGATCTCTGTTGTTCTCGCAACAAACCTGGGCGTGCAGGCTCTTCCATTAATCCCATTTCAGTTCTCTTTGTACCTTGCACAATCCTCTTTGTAGGAACTCGGAGACAGCCGTGATGCTATTGGCAGTCTGTGCAAAGATCCCCGAGAGAGTTGCTCCTAGGCAAACTTAATACCCAATGAAGACCTATTTGCTCCTGCCCAGCCTTGGCCAGGAGCTAATGAATTCATGTCAAAATACAGTCCGATCAGCCAGGGGTCAACGGAGGAAGGAACAAGAGAAGACTTGAAGAGGGCATTGGGTCCTATCCAGACTAAGGATGCAATCATATACATGCTTAGACGGGGGGGAAAAAGTCCTACGACTCCCAGCATTCCCCAGCCAGCTGTAGACCTATAGTGGGATTTAAAACAACGGGTCTGCTCTAAATATGACTAAGTTTGGAGCCAAGTCTTTGTGTATTATCGTTTTTATAGGTAGGTGTTTTTTGTTTGCCGCAGCAAAAGGTTTTGGAAGTTTCATTTTACTGATCCTCCCCCAAGGCCCTATAGGGAGTGTTTATCCACAGTTTCATCATGTCAAAGCATTGTCCCGTCACATGAAGTAATTGTCCCTGTTTATTACTATTTTACAGATGGAGGCAACCGAGTCTAGGAGCGACTGGCCCAAGGTGATTCAGGAATGGAACTGGGCTTTAAAACAGTGGAGGTTGGTGTGTCGATGTCACGTGGGGTTGTGAATCCACTCTGAGTTTCCGTCAGAACCGACAGAACATTGAAGGAGCTATCCACAGTGCTGAACCTATTTTGGGATAAGGTCCAGCACCTTGGATAACCCCATTACAGTTCCGACTGTTTCTGACTGAAACCCAGAACGGATTTACAGCCCCACTGACATTGGAGCCACCAGCCTCCAATGCTTTAAACTTGCATGTTTCCTTCTAGTTCCAAACCAAATCCTCTCTCCATTCTGATCCTCACAGAAGGCTACAAATGAAAGGAAGAGCAGCGAGGGAGAGGGAAAGAGATTGTCGGAAGGTATTGGTCCAAACAACACCTTGTACCTGGAGATCTGGCTTCTAGGGCTGAACCGCTTTCAGACTGCAGGTGATTATTGACTCTCGCGTCAAAAGCTCCCACACACAAGGATTCTCTGCATATAAGGTAAAATCCAAGGTAAATCCTACTTAGAGTAGACCCATTGAAATGCCCGGGATTTAGGATATTCGTGATTAATCTAAGTCCCATTCAATTCAATGGGTCTACTCTTAGTAGGATTTACGTTGGATTTTACCCGTAGGGAGAGGGGGGAGGGGGAAACTAGTTGCCGGTGAGAGGAGCTTTCTTTCTGGCAAGCCAATGGAGTAATAGCTATTTATTTGTTTATTTAGGTTTGAGATGGGGGTCTCTCCCCCCACCCTCACACACACGTGCTCCGCCTGAAATGGTACAGCCCAGACCCAGGTTGGCCACCTCGGGTTAGGCGCTGGTGAGGTGCTGCTCTGTGCTGCCTTTGGGGAGGGGGGAGAGAAGGAAGGGAGAGGAGGGGCTGCCGCTGGTCCCAGACAGTGACCTGGAGTTGAGTGGAAGCAGGCTTTTTCCATCATCAACCCTCTGCCTGGCTTATACCACCCACGGAGCCCAAGTGTCAGTTTACCGCCCTGAGCCGGACTCCTTTTCCCTAAGCTCCGCCAGTAATTAGACAAAGCAAAGCTAAATTAACTGAACAGGCGTCGACAGCTTCCTCCAGATCACCGCCGCTCCGTCCCTGGGAAGAGGGCCCGAAAATGGCTTGATTGTACCTGAAAATCAGCTAAGAAAACACGACTAAGCTCGACAAGGTTTACGACACAATTTAAGCCACAGAATTGTGTGTGTGTGTGTGTGTGTGTGTGTGTGTGTGTGTGTGTGTGTGTGTGTGTGTGTGTGTGTGTGCCGGCCCGGGGGCGGGGCGGCGGCGGGGGGGGGGAACTAGACGGGATCACCGCCCTGTCACTCGGGATTGTTTACCTTGCAGCCTTGGGGTGGGAGGGGGGAGGAGGAGAGGGGGGTCCTTCGTTCCCACAGCCCATGGGGCCCATGACGTGGCTGAATGTCTTCGGAGAATTTCTAAACCCCACCGAATCTCAAACGTTTCCCGTTCCAACAACATTTCACTTCCCCAATCCTGATACTTGAGTGACATCTGAGTTCCTTCCTCCTTCCTCGGATGACCTTTTGCTTCAACGGATCGTTTCCTTGGCAAAGGGCATCTTAAATCCCCGAAAAGGTTCAAGAGAAGGGAGGCATTTGCCCTGAAATTGCTCCAAACTGCTAACAAGCCTTCTCAGACAAGTTGCTTTTTTAAGCGATAATGGGGGTGGAGGTGGAAGGCGCAGCTCTAATTAATGTCCAGCAAAACAAAACCCTAAACAAAATCAGAATATACTTATCAGTGTCTGCGATCTTCTGCAGCCAGTTCTTGTAATTTAAACGAGCTCCATGTCTTTTCCTGATTAATCCCACCTCCATCTCCATCCCACCCTCTTTTGTCTGCCCTGTGTCGAAATTCGGATCAGCCTTCCCCAACCTGGCCTCCTCCAGAAGCCTTGGACCCATCAAAGCCCATCATTCCCAATCTGGACTTCAGGAAGGCTGCTTTTAGATTGTAAGCTCCTCAGGGCAGAGTTCTGTCCTTTGTCAACTACTATACAGATTAATGGCGCTATATTCCTTCCTTCCTTCCTTCCTTCCTTCCTTCCTTCCTTCCTTCCTTCCTTCCTTCCTTCCTTCCTCAAGTACCAAGGACAAGGATCTATTCTCATTCTGAGACTGGGACAGTTTGCCTTTGGCGACAAGAGGGTGGGATGGATGACCTCCGATGTGCCTCTGTGGCGGTACCGCCCACAATTCTCGGACTGCTCATTCGCCAACTGGAAATGACATTTGTTTGTGTCCCGATGGCATTGCTGAGTCAAATAAAACAAAACTCAGGGCCTCCATAAGTATTAGGAGAATATTCCTTTCTTGATAAACTAGGGTATGTGTGTATACATACACGCACGCACACGCACGCACACGCACGCACACATGGAGGGGCTGGATCCTGGCCAAGTAGAGAAGAATGCGAATCCCAGTGGAAGGAACGCAATCGCAGAGCAGGTAAGGCGCATGTCTCCACTGCACCCCGTCACGAAGACCTCGTTCGGCTCACAAAACCCCTTTGCTTTCAATCCAATTATCTTCCAAGGAGTACACCAATAATCATTTCCTGTAAGCGGTCGGTGTGTTCTTAGAACTGTCCGGCCCCTACAATTTTATTTATTTATTTATTTTAAAAAACGCTATCCTTTTATATTCCTAGTGGTAGTGGAGATTCTAACAGGCGTTTCAGTGACGGAGTTGGTGGAGGATGAAATTCAGTCCGGACGGGTTGTTCCGAATTAGTTTCATCCGGAGTTAAAGACGAGCGTCTCACCTTGTGAATACTTCCTCGCTTTCTAACCAGAGCAACTTGCCTCACAGCCCAGTCCTATGCCCATTTACTCGGAAGTAAGTCCCACTGACTGCAACGGGGCTTATTTTCCAGTAATTGTACAGAAGATCGCGGCAGCGGCTTCCAGCAGCGGGTAGCCACGCTAGCCTGTTGCGGCAAAACCAACGAGGACTCACAACGCAGTCTTAGGCATGTCCACTCAGAAGTAAGTTCTATGAAGTTCACTGGGTCTTACTCCCAAGGAAGTTGCAGCCTTATTTTGGACTCGTAAGGAAATAAGCCCTGTCGAACTGAGCAGCTCTTCTTATTCCTGAGAATAAGGCTCGTTTAGGATCGAGGGCCGTCAGAGAAGCCCCTCCCGCGGAGTTCGGCAGAACTTCTGGCCAAGTCGCCATTACTTTTGAGGACTTTAGTTCTTCCTCGGCGCTCTACAGACTTACATGGAAAGAGGGGTGCAGCTTGGGGTGGACCTTGGAGCCAAAATCCAAGGCCCCATGGGAGGGGGGAGGGGAGGGAGAAATGACCGCATCTGTGCCGGCTGGTGCTCACTGGGGCTGGTGGGGCAGAGGGCCGGGCAGATACTCAGTAGTCTAATGAGGTTGTTGGAGGAGGGTAGGAGAAGGAGATCATGGGTGGCCACCGGCAGCTGCTTGCCCCACATTGGAACAAATGTGTCCGGTTGTGGGGGGATTTCTCTGCCCCAAGTCGGTGGGGCAGAGGCAGAGGGTCCCCGCCTTAGTCCCCCCAAATACGGACCCGGCTCTGTCTGCAGGTGATGAGAGCATCAGACGTTAATTCCATTTCTTCCTGTAGTCATGCTGCTGCTGTGATTTCAGTGACTTTAAACTGCGTATGCTCAGAGTATATCTATGTATATCTATATATGCATATTCATCAGGACCGGCAAACAGTGTTGTTGTTGTTGTTGTTGTTGTTGTTGTTGTTGTTGTTAGGTATTAGGAATGTAGAAGCCGTTTTAAAGCATGGGATGCAAATAGGGTGGGGGGGGAAAGTTGGCTGTGTGCTTCACCACTGAAGTTATACCCATGGCCATCTAAAGTGGTGGGGGGTCCCATAAGACCATTAAGTCCAAGCTCTAAAGTTACCTAGCCTGGAAGTTAAATCCCGCTGAAATCAGTGGGGCTTAATCCGCAGTAAACATGATGGATGCGATGGGGCTGCGGGCACCGCAGACATCAGATCCGTCTCCACCGGAATGGGCAATGTCCCCTTATTTAGGAGCTCTTTCTGAGTGGGTTATTTGACCCGAACAGCTTGCTTACTTGTCCCAGGGCTGATCAGGGAGCGCCACCGGCCCTGCCCTCCCCCTCTCTGCATTGAAAGGCGTTCAGTCTGAGGACCCTGGGCGATCCCTAGAAGTGATCCTGCGCTCTCTTTCTCCCCACCCGCCACCCCGTTCCCCGGACTTGCCACTACAGCCAAGCGAAAGAGACTCTTTCGCCCAGTAATTGGTTGCCGGGCGGTTGCCGGCGAGGCCGGGATCGTGTTCCAGGGCTCCTGATGAAGCCGGAGCCCGGGTGCTGTTTGGCCGGGCGGTATTTGTTTGGGTTGGGTGTATCACGTTCGAGCCCGCCTCTGGAAACGCCGAAATGGTTTGCTTGATGACCAGAAAGGGCGGAAATAAACCTCGGGGCTGGTTTGGTTACTCAGATATGGTTGTTCTGTTGTAACCGCAGTCCTCGTTCTAGGAAATCGCTTCATTATTGCGGGTTTCAGTTTCTTGCCCAGAACAGATGCTCTCTCTCCGCATCTGGGACTGCATCAGCACAAAATGGGATGCTGACCCAGTGGTGAAAAATGAGAGTCAAATAGGAACCGTCTCCACTTGGGGCTGGCTGGCTGGCTGGCTGGCTGGCTTTCTTTCTTTCTTTCTTTCTTTCTTTCTTTCTTTCTTTCTTTCTTTCTTCCTTTCTTCCTTCCTTCCTTCCTTCCTTTCTATTTCTAGTTGGGTTTTAGGACTTTTTAAAAAATGGACCTAGATCAGTGTAAATATTATATTCCAGATTCCCCCAACCCTGGTGACCTCCAAATGTCTTGGAATTCAACTCCCATCAGTCTCAGCCAGCATGGCCAATGGTTAGGAATGCTGGGAGTTGCAGACTCCATCATATGGCACTAGGTTGTGGGGTGGCTGCCCAACTATCTCGCTAAAATAAATATTTCTGGGCTTTTGCTTCTCGCAGAGAACTCCTATTGATGTCTGCTCAGAACTGAGTCCCACGGAATTCAATACCTGGCACCCTGATAAATTTGCATAGGTTTGCAACCTAAGATGAATTTCTCCCTCCCCACCCGCCAGAAAAGATTTAGGAAATTCTGCTGCCATTGCTTTAGCAGTGATTACCAAGCTGCGTATTTTAGAGCAATCCCGTTGACTTTAAGGAGCCTACCTCTGAGTAAATAGTTTGGCAGATTGCAGCGCATAGACCAGAGTCTTTCTTATCTTTCTCTTCTCCCCCTCTCTTGTGCCTCCGTTTTCCTCCAGTTACGCTTCTTTCTCTCAATCGGTCTCTTCTTCAGATCCGGCGGAAAGGAAGCCTTTTTTCAATTAGATCTGAGACTGAAACGGTAAACAAACCACACACACACACACACACACACACACACACACACACACACACACACACACACACGTAAGGGGATTTCTTCATGTAAAAGAAATGCGTTTCTCTCTTCTCTCTTCCCTTCCTCCTCAACTGTCAGCTTCAGGACATACACAGTCCAGTTTCGATCTGCAGGGGCCTGCGCTCTGGCAGCAGTTTGTTTGGTTTCGTTTGGGGGAAGAGGGTGTAAGCGCCGTGGTTTCACAGAACTCTTCTTCAGGCAGAATAGAAACAGAATCGAGCTCATAATACACACAGACGCAACCCCCCACCCTCGCTCCCTGTACACGCATATATACTAGAGAGCGAGCAAGGTTACAAGTGACTGGAGAAAAAATGTATTTCTGACATATGCTTTACATAGTGCCATCATGGAGTTTATATGCCGGTTTACATAGTAACATAGGAAAAAGAATGCTCCAAGGAGGTTACAATCTCCATTTGTGTGTGGGGCGGGGGCAAAACGGGAGGGTGCGGAAAATAGACGCAGGCCACAGCTAGACCTAAGGTTTATCCTGGGATCATCCAGGGTTCGCCCCTGCCTGAGCACTGGATCCCCTGTGTGTCACCTAGATAAACAGGTTTGACCCCTGGACGATCCAAGAATAAACCTTAGGTCTAGCTGTGGCCTCAGAGTCCAATGCTGCTACAAGTCATCCGATTTCATTTCAGGTGTGAACGAGGCTCAAAGGCAGCCCAGGATTTTCCACTCTGCAAAATGGGGATAATCTTGATTTGCCGGCTTCAGTGATTGTTACATATCAACGTTGTGTGAAGCGCTTTGAGAACGCAGGAAAAGCGCTCTATAAATACTGTTAGGAGCGGATGAATCGACATCCTTTGAAACGTCCGAGGGCGAGAAAGCGGACACAGCCCGCGCAGGGTGGGTTGACCGTTTGCCCGAAGGAAGGCGGTGGGCCTGGGTGGGGTGAAGGGTTAGAAGGGGAAAGGTTTCGCTCCGGTTTCTGCTGCCGCTGCCGCCTCTGTCTGCAGCCGCAGAGCCTCTCGGCTCCTTCTTCTTCGGACCGTTTGCGTCTCCCTCGCCCTGTTTATTTGGATAGCTCTTCCGTTTTGCAAAGGCGTCTGTCCCAGGGCCGCGGCTTTTTATAGCCAGCGAGCTCCTTCCTGCGCGCGCTGCAGTTTGCCAGGAGAGCTGGTCTCGGTGGGTCTCAGCAACAACATTCGCTGATCCGCTCTCGGTCCCCCTTAAGCAGGCCGGGGAGTTCATCCTGCGGGTTCCGACGTGGATTGGCTCCCATCTCACTCTGGGAAAGTCACAAATCTAAGGAATGTATTTCAGGGGGACCTAGGAGCCACTCGCTTGATTCCCTCCTGTCTTCAGCATCCATGGATAAGAGCTTCTTTAGTCCCAAGCCCGGTGATTTTACTAGGGGAGAAAGGGGGTAAAATATAAGTAGCTGTAAGTAGTCATTAGATCAGCTGTCCCCAAACGGGTCCCTTCCAGGTGTGTTGGCCTGCAACCCCCATTATTCCCAGCCAGCATGGCCATGCTGACTGGGAATGATGGCCTGGGGAGGGGCAGGGGGATGCAGTCAGTGGAGGCTGATGACTCTGATTTGGGTGGGTCTATGAATCCATTCTGTGTTTCAGTCAGAACCAGAACTTGGATAGCTTCTAAAGAAGCTATCCAAGGTGCTAAAGCTTATCCCCAGAATGGGTTCACCACCTTGAATTGCTCCTGTCTTATTCTGACTGAAACCAAGAATCACAGGCCTACCTAAATTGGAGCCACCAGCCTCTACTGGTTGCAGTCCAACACATCTGGAGGGCACCAGGTTAAGGAAGGGTGCTCTAGATCCTAACCACTGGCACTTAGGCCCTTTCTACACCTAAGGATTATCCCAGGAAAATAGAGGGATCGTTCCTGCCTGCTCCCAGGATCCCCTGTGTGTGTCATTTGCATGCACAGGGATGATCCCTGGAAAAAGGCAGGTGTAGAAATGGCCTTAGTCTCCTGGATTTCCAGGATATTGTGTTGCAACGGGAGAGAGAGAGGGAGAGAGAGATGTGATACAGAAGGTGGAGAATACTTGAGGTTGCTTCAACAGGAAATTCTTAAGGGCCTGATCCAACAAGAGGGGACTGTGAACCTCTTGGTGCCCTGAGCTGGGAGATGTTGCTGATGTATAATCAACAGGGTGGAGACTGCTTCCAGCAATTTTCAAGAGGGCCATCAGTCCAAGCGACAGAGTGCTGGAGGTTCAAAATGTGAAAAGTTGATTCTTCTTCAGTTTGCTGTGCCGGGCAGGGAGTTGGGTTAAGGTTCGCAACCTACTTAAACAGAAGAAGGGACTGCATTTACAGGCGGAAGTCCTAAGCAAAATGACCTCTCGTGAATGGTTTCAATGAGCCCTGACTTCATCCCACATTCTGCCACACATCGCACCTGATATGTGGTTAACCCCCACCCTGTGCCATGAAGCAGGATGATGATACAGATCATGGTCAAGCTAGGCTGGAGGTAAAGGAGAGCTGCCTTGTCAGGCCCAAATTTGTTTTTTAAGATGGGGTGTAGCTATTAAGCTGATATGTAGTTCATACTCCTATACATACTTCAGAGTGCCTCCCACTCCACAATTCAGTAGAAACTACTCTCTAGTAAGTGTATCAGACTGTAACTTTAATCCTAATTGAGACTGCAAAATCTGTGGGTTGGATCCTGATTTAGTTATCGAGCAGACAATAGGATAATAATTTAATATGACCCAGTGTGGATCCAACTCAAGAAGTTGAAGAAGTAAATGGACTGAAATCTCTTAAGTCTGGGTGATTTGGTTGCCCAAAAGAACCAGTCTTGAGCTTTTCACTTGGAAGGAAAGAGACTGGTCTCTGCTTTCCATAGATTTATCTCCCTCAGTTTCTTGAAATAAATCCTATAAGAAATGTACTGAGGTTTGCAGAGGCCAGGCCTCAACTTAAGGGAGGTAGCCATGCTACTGTCCCCTTGTTTGTGTGCCAGGGCCAGTCTCCTGATTTCTCTCAAAAAGTGGTCCTGTCCACTTATGACCTGGGTCCTCAAGGAGAAGCACCAAGTGACCAACAAGTTCACAACTGTCAGTTTGACAGTTGTGAATGAGCTCTTCAAACACCCTCATATTTGAGTACTTTGGATGCTTAGGGTGTATCTGTGGGAAATCCAGAGCACTTGACATATGGTTGGTCTCCAAATCCCATCAGCCCCAGTCAGCAGGGCCAATGGTCAGGGATGATGAGAGTTATAATCCAACAACAGTCCAGGTTTCCCACACTTGGGCTGAGGCCTAGTTCTTTCTGATGTAAACTTGTGTCAAGGCTGTATCACTCCATGGGGGCTGCTCACATGATCAAATACGTCATCGTCATCATCATCATCATCCCTTCCACACAGAAAACTAGATGTCAGGGGAAGGATATTTAATTCTTAGTTCTGCAATGTTTAATTCTGCCTTCCCCCAACATGGTGCCTTCAGATGTGTTGGACTACAAATCCCATTATCTCTAGCCAGCATGGTCACCATGTTGAAGGAAAGGTATTTTGATGTATGCGTTAGATTTTTTTTTAAAAAAAGAAACTAAACACTTTTAGGCTGCAATCCTTTACCCAGTTTCCTGGGAATAAACATCACTGAACTCAATTGACATGTGATTAAACATGTCTAGGATTTTGCTGTTAATTTATTTGAAAGGAGCCCTGATTAACTGGGCAGCAGTTTATTTTTTAAAATACAAATACTTAAAATGCATCTGGTAAGTAAGGCCTTAGCTAGACCTAAGGTTTATTCCGGGGTCATCCCTGCCTGCTCCCGGAATATTCTGTGTGTCAATTACATGAACAAAGATGACCCCGGGACGATCTCAGGATAAACCTTAGGTTTAGCTAAGGCCTAAGTAGCATCTTAAAAGATGCATTCCTCTTTGGCCCTGTTCAGACAACATGCTAATCCATAATGCTTAAGAGTTTTGAGCAAAACATTATGGCTTAGTGTGTTGTGTGAACCATTACTAATGTGTCATGTGAACCATTCCTAACCATGGTGTCTACATAACCACAGTTTAAACATGCTCACTAATCACTTTCTGCAGAAGGGTTAGCAGCCTAACCATGGTTTGGCATATTGTCTGAACAGGTCCTTTCTCTCATACACAGGAAGGAATGCTTCTTCTAAGATGATCCCTGCTTTGCACCTTCTAAAAATAAAGCAAAACTGCAGTCCTATATACACTTTCATGGGAGTAGGCCCCATTGAACTAAGTGGGGCTTACTTCTCAAAAGCCATATATAGAATTACACTGTTAATAGGCCTTTTGCTTCTGCACTATTGTTTTCATTGACATGCACATTTATGCACATATCATAAACCAATTAATCAACCCAACTGTACTGGACTAATCTACTTGGATCTCTTTAAGCAAATAACAGTACTACTAGTGTTCTATGTAAAGGAAGTTTTTGTTTGTTTTTGTTTTTATTTTTGGTGGAATTCACTATGTGAATCTAGACATGTTCTTTGAGGCAGTACAGATAGTGGAGGCTGGTGGGTCTGATATCAGTGGGGTGGTGAATCTGCTCCAGGTTTCAGTCAGAACCAGTCAAAACTCTAAAGGAGCTATCCAAAGTATTTCACAGTTCTGTCTGAAACCCAGGGTGGATTTACTACCCCACTGACATTAGAGCCACCAGTTTCCACTGGGTACAGACCACCCAAAGGTGAGAATTAGGCCTAAATTAGGGGTATGAGGATGGCATAGTGAAGAAGTCTCCCAGATGTTGCTGGATTCCAGCTCCCATTGGTCACAGCCAGCAAAGTCAATGGTCAGGGTTGATGGGAGTTGAAGTCCAACAACATCTAGAAGGCCACAAATCCTTACCCCTGCCATAGTGGGCGAACTCCTGTTAGGTGAAGATGAATGAGTGAGAGGGTGATGTGAGAATACTGCTCTGTCTTTGAGGACCTTTTATCCTTTCTCACTCTGTGGGCTTGTTCACACTTAAATTCACACCCCTTGAATTTTCTTTACTTGAATAGTGCTGTCAGGGGGCTGAATGTAGAGCTTATACCATTGGATTGCCTTGTGCTTGAAAAGCAATAGGAATGATCCATCTGTGGTCAAAAATCACAGGAAGCCCTGCTGTACATTAGGGTGGGTGCATGGAATCAAAAAATTACAGCACTTCATACTTTTTTTTTTTTTTTTTTTTTTTTTAGGGCCAACTAAAATGTGAACAAACCTTCAGTTCCCCAGAACTATTCATCCGGGCAGATGGTCAGTCTAAACTAAACAAAAATGAAAGGGGAGGGGGAAAGGGAGAGAAAAAGATGTTTCAGGACATGATACATGCACTCCAAAGTCTGCAATCTGTAGCCGTTTTAGGAGCACATGAGGTATTATGCAGATTTAGGGTGCAATCCTATGCATGTTTAAACAGAAAAAAGCCCTACATCTCTCAGCAATTGTAGGGGGATGCTGGGAGTTGTAGGATTCCCCCCCCTATAGGATTGTGCCCTTAACATGGCTAGATGGAACTAGGTACAACAAAGATCTTAAGTTGCACCCAGCAGGGCCATGGGGATAGAGACACCTGGAAGTTCTTCCTTTGAAAATATAATGGTCCAAAGAAATTGGGTTCTGCCTCTAGTGATGCATTTGTGATGGGCCATTCACACATGCACATGGTTTCTTAATGATGCAGTCATCAGGGAACGAATATGCAGATATGAATTAGCCCCAGGATCTCTGAAGATCATGACAAAACTCTTGCCCATTTCTTTGTCAGGTTGGTTCACAGTTGACTAAAGAGTGGGATTTTTTTTTTAAATCGAACACCGCCCGGGTAAAGCAGGGATTACAATCTGAGTTTGACAGTGCGGAATCAGGGTGTGGAAGTAACTCTCTGGAGCGGGATCTCCTGTATGACCTTTAAACCCTTTAACTTCATATTAAACAGCCTCCCACCCGATGTGTTGGACTACAGAATCCATCATCTCCAGCCAGTATGGTGGCTGGGGATGATGGGTGTTGTATGACTCATCTGGAGGAGACTAGGGCCTAATCTACACCCAGCAGGATATTGCACTGTGAAAGCAGTATATAAGAGGCAGGAGCCACATCAAGCAGGATACAGTGGTATGAAAGCAGTATACCGTATGTGTCAATGGGCCCCAACAGTTGTCAGTACGCTTCAATACCGCTATAAAGCAGTTGTGTGGCTCCTGCCTTTTATAAACCGCTTCCATACCGCAATATCCTGCCTAGTGTAGATTAGGCCTAGGTTAGGGAAGGATGCATAATTTGGGATGTGGAAGGCGCTGTAGTTATCCCGGATTGTTGCTGGTGTCAGCAGCTTCTTTATCTGAAGGAGTGGGTGAAGTTCATCAACTTTCGCTCAGCCCCTACCCCGCCTGGTTGTGTCGGCTCTCTTTCCCAGGCCGTCTTCCTTTCAGCCTGCTGAGAAGGTGTCTCTCTCAGCTTCCAGTTCGCCCGCAGCCAACCTTACAGGCTGCCGCTCACTGCTCTGCTGTTCTCGTCCTTTCCTTGCCTTGTTTTCAGACGGGGTGAATCCCCGACAGCCCTTTCCGCCTCAAGGCATGAGACAGGCAGGCAGCTGTGCTGGCGAAAGAGGCCGCTGCTGAAGCTGCTTAGGAGACTCCAAGAAGGGGAGCAGGCTCGAAAGGAAGGGCAGAGAGGAGACAGGCGGATCAAATGCAACTCCTCCACAGCAAGCACAAGGACAGCCCGAGGAAGAGTGACCGCTTGGTCTCGTTCACACGTGCATGGATGTCACTGGGGTTTTCATCAGTCCATTCACAGCTACACCAAAAAGCGCTATGTCGAGGCAGCCCTGCTGGACACGAACGTTCTGCTCCGGGGTGTTAGAATCTAGGAAGGCTCATTTCACAGAGGCATGTCCTCACTTGGTGGACTTGCACGTGTGAATGAGTTGGCTTAGCTCCAGGGGAAAAAAAAAAGAGAGATAGAGATAGATAGATAGAGAGAGAGAGAGAGAGAGAGAGAGAGAGAGGGCTTTTCCGTTTTCCTGGGAGGCGAGACTTCCGAAGGGGAAGTGGTTCACGCGACTGGCAGCTAACGCACGAAGGGCTCATCTACACCAAGCAGGATATGACACTAAGAAAGTGGTATGAAAGCAGTATATGGCATGCGTCATGGGCCCCAACAGTTGTCAGTGCACTTCAATACTGCTATAAAGCAGTAGTTTGGCGCCTGCTTTTTATATACTGCTTTCATACCACTTTCATAGTGGAATATCCTGCTTGGTGTAGATGAGCCTGAGGACGTAAGTACACGTGTGAAATCAGCCCTGGTTGAGAGAGAACTTGCTTCCAGATGACAAGTTTATTCATCTCAAACCCAAATGTTTCGATTAAGAGGTTAGGTGGAGGCTGGGTTTAGAGGTTCTCGCATTGGACGATTCTACTATGGAGAAGCAGAGAAATAAATACAGCCCAGCCCTATACTCATTAAATTGGAAGTAACTCTGTCTTAAAAAGAGGTTTCTAAGGCCACAGCTAAACCTAAGGTTTATCCTGGGATGATCCAGGGCTCGCCCCTGCCTGAGCACTGGATCCCCTGTGTGTCACCTAGATGAACAGGTTTGACCCCTGGACGATCCAGGGATAAACCTTAGGTCTAGCTATGGCCTAAGACTCCCAGCTACGAATTCTTCGGGGATAAAAACAGCAACAACAACCCGGGAGCCCTTCCTCAAGTCACACGAAACGGGTGTTGGCGTTCGGTCTTTGAGATCGTCATCAGTTTTCCTGGAAGAACTCCGAGCGGCTAGACTAGGCTTGGCAGGTCCCCGCCCCCTGCCCCCCAGCCCCAGCCCGGTCGAGGGCGAGCCCTTCTGCCCCGCGAAGGCCCAGTGGCGCCTCTTCGTACTGCTAACCCTCGAGCTTAGGCGAGGCTGTGCCTTTCCTTGGAGCTGCCTTTTGAGTGGCTGATTCCCCTTCCCTTCCCTGCCTTCGTTCCTTCCTTCCTTCTCGGATGTCCGTGGGAATTTCTGTCCCTTGGATTCGCGGGGTTCGGGCCTTTGGCTCTCTCCGTCTCTTCCTGTCGTCACTCCGCTTTCTCCCGCTTGAAGCGCCTGCCAAGGCAGAGCCAGCCTGACACTCAGGAGCCCCAGCTGAGACGGAGCGGGGTTGCGGCTTGGCCTGAAAGAAGAACCCAGGACCGCGGCCGCCTCTCCTTCTGACCACGCCGGGATCGGATCCTGGCAACGCTCCCTTCTGCGCATGCCCTCCGGCCCCCTCTGGCTTTGAACGGGAAATCAGCGGATACTTTCGAATTCAAGACTCAGGCTGCTCAGTTGTGGTCTATCACCAAACCCTCCCGTGACACCGTAAAGGTTTCTTGTGGCATAAACGTCCCTGGACCAGCGCCCAATGCCCCATTGGTCGTCCTGTGAAAGATCACGTCCCACAGCAAGGCTGCGTGCAGTCCTATAAGCTGTGCAGGCTGGTAACTCCGATTTCAGTGGAGTTCTGAATCCATTCTAAAGAACCAGGCAGAACTCTAAAGGAGCTGTCCAAGATGCAGAACCCATTTTGGGAATACGGTTCAGCCCCTTCTTTAGAGTTCTGGCTGGTTCTGACTGAATCCCAGAGCGGCTTCACAGCCCCACTGAAATCGGAGCCACCAGCCTCCTCTGCCTAGACCCACTACCCTCGGAGTGAACTTCCTTCTGAGCAGACACGGGAAAGATTATGCCTTCCCTGCTCTGGTGCCCTGCATATGTTTTGGACTACAAACCCCATCATCCCTGAACATGCTGGCTGAGGGTGATAGGAGTTGACGCTGTGGAACTTCATGCATGGGAGTTGATGTGGTAAAACAACAGACCATGTCTTCTCTGAAATATATCCCAAAGATCTCAATGGCTTTTCCTTCCAGCTAAAGCATTCAGCCTTATTTATTAGAAGTTCCGCCTCAATCGATTGACAGCCCGACCCAATCCATGTTTACGCAGTAGTTAGTCCCACCGACTTCGGGACTTATTCCCACACAAGTGCGGACCAGTACCATGGTGAGTATTAAGGTTGGATGCTCCGATTTATATAAAGTTGGAAAGATGGGGCCGGGATGGAGACGGGGAATCATGCAGAACAATGGCGAATGTTTAGTCATTGGACCCAATCCACCGGGTAAGTCTGCTACACAGACCCTCTCAGAACAAAAGTGAGCTGAACAAGGTGGATTTTTCATGTTGCGGTCCCAATTCAGCCAAACTTAAACACCCAGGTGCCCAATCCAAAACAGACTTACTCAAGATAAATCCCATTTAGTTCAGCGGGACTTACTTCATGTAGCTATTGCAGGGATACTGTAAATCTTATCCACGTTTATCCAGAAGAAAAGTCCCATTGAATTCAATGGGAGATGGGAATTATTATTATTATGCATAGGACTGCAGCTTTTATCTCATTTATTTCAGTTTCAACAGGTAGAGAGGTATGTGTTGAACTATCTTTTAAATAAACTTTCTATACATTTCTACTCAGATGTGTAAATGAATTCAGTGAGGCTTCCTCCCTGGTAAGTGAGAATAGGACTGCAGCTAGATTCTGTCTTAGTGCATGGTTTGCCTTCATTACAACTCAGTCCTAAAACCATTTGTTCAGAATAAGGCCCCTTTGCTTTTAAGCAAATGTACCTTGGATTTAGTTTTTAATATCGCTATTCCGTCACATTTTATTTACACAGGCAAAGGATGCCTGGACAAAAGTCACCCCTTCCCCACAATGTCAGAGCAGTTTTTATATTTTTGGAAGGGTTATGTTTCCTTGACAAGGGCAGCTTTATATCCTGAAGGCAGCAGGTGGTCTATTTTGATGCTCCGGAAAGTTCATATAGAACTATGCAGATTGCAAACTTGAAAGGGGCCGTCTGAACAACTAGATTTGGTCGAGGAAAAACTAGATCCCACAAAACAGCGACTGCCAACTACTGGGAATACTTTCACTACTCTTGGTAGAGTGCACAGTCATGATCATAACGTAAAAAAAACAACCCCACACATGAAAGTTAGTAAGGGCTCAATCCTATGCATGCTTACAGAGAGGAAAAATCCCTATATCTCCCAGCATGCCCCAGCTAGGCTGCGGCATGCTCGGAGATGTAGGGTTTTTCCTCTTTCCCTAGACATGCACAGGATTGCACCTTTAATCTAGAATAACCACCAGCATCCAAGTTCACAGTCCTTGAACCGTTTTTACATTCAATCAAGATTTTTTAATCTGAAATGGCTGACTGGTTTCCTATCCACAATTATTAACCTGGTTTAACCAAATGTTTCTAACCCTAACATTTACAGTTTTCTGGTAATGACTAAAGTGTGTTTAAGAGCAGCTGGTCTAATTTAAGTACCTTGGAGTATGGAGTAACTACCTGAAATACCACCATAAAAACAAAGGCCTACAAAAAGTTCACAGGGCCATTTCACAATGTTCATGTCAGGATCCAGATCCACAGCAGTGCTGCCCAAAGGTGCTATTGACAATATTGGACAAGCTGGCTAGAGCTGTCATGCCCAATTTAATTAAAAGCCACCCTCAAAATTCACAGCCTGACATCTTGGCTCCAAATGGACTTGCCCCATGGTCAGGATGGACCACTAACTTGACCAAGGCTACAACCCTATATAATTTACTTGGGAATAAGTCCCATTTCAATCAGTGGGGCTTACTTCTGAGTAGACAAGCATAGGATTGCAGTGTTGTGGTAAGTTCAAGTGTTTGTTTACTATACATGCCAGGAATTGAACCTGGGACCTTCTGTGTGAAAATCATACATTCTGTCACTGAGCTACAGTGCCTCCTTGAGATGATGAGAAAGACATTTCTATGCCCCAGAGACCTGCTACCAGTCAGAGTAGGCAATACTAGGAGAGATGGACGAGTAGGACAAGCAGTCTGGCTGGATTCAGGGCAGTTTTCAGTGTTCCTCTTTGTCTGTGGCAAATTCATCTGTGGTTGCTATTTCACACATACCAGTCATGTGCTTCCAGCAGTGTGAGCAGCCTCTTGACATCATCTGCTCATGCCTGCGCAGGTTATCTGAGAGCATACTGTACTCTTGCCATGCACATAGACTGTGCCTTCTTCCACCTCACCTGTCAATTGGAAGTGGTAGTGCACAAACAACTACCTTTTCCTCACATTTTACTTATTATTTATTACATTTATATCCCACCTTCTTTCCTCCAAGAAACCCAAGGTAGCATGCATAATCCTCTTCTCCATTTTATTCTCATAACAACAACCCTGTGAGGTAGGTTGGACTGTGAGTCTGTGACTGGCCCAAAGTCACCCAGTGAGTTTCCATGGCTGAGTGGGGACTAGAACCCGGATCTCCCATCTCCCAGTCCAATACTCTAGCCACTACACCACACTGGCTTCAACCCTGTATGAGCAGTGATTGTAATCCTCACTGTTTCGGCCTTTTGCTAGTCACCAAGCTTTAAAATCCATCCTTATGCTTGGGAATTAGTGATGCACTACACTCTCAATTTCAGTTGCTCAAGTTTTTGGTGCATCCTAGACTGAGATATTTTTTTTAAAAAAAAAAACTGCCCAAAAATTCACGCACATTTTTATGCACATGGCTCCAAATACATGCATTTTTGCTTCACATATGTGTGTACAAGTAATGTTCTTAATGTACTCCATTTTAAAGTTCTTTTCACTAATATATGTATTTGTGTGTGCACTTTCTGCCTATATGCAAATTTTTGCACACCGTTTTTATTGGAGATGTGTGCAGCAACATTCAGGAAAGTATGACATTTGAAGGATAACTGAGTTTTGGGTCACATCATGGTTCAATATTGCAAAATCAGGTAAGCTTGCAGTTCCTTCAGTTCACATTAAAATGCAAGTTTCTTCCCCATCCTTATTTGGAACTGGAACATTTTCCTGGAAGCTGGTAGTGACTAAAACAACCTTCCCCAACCTAACAACCTCCATATGTTATGGACTGCAACTCCCAGCATTCCTGACGATGCTGGCTGGGGCTAATGAAAGTTGAAGTCCAAAACATCTGGAGGACACCAGGTTGGGGAAGGCTGCTATGACATTCCTGTTACATCTAGGGTAGAGAATGCCCTGTTCAGAGGGTATGAATTCCAAATAAGTTCCAGCACTGCTACTAATCATGTAATACATTCAGCAATGTACTAGGGGAGTCCCATTAAGAAAAGTAGTTTCAAAAGGATGCATTTGGGAAATGGGCAGTGGTGTACTGGAGCAAGGGCTCACAGAGACACAGCACTGGCACTTTTTGATTAGCAGGGATGATGGCATCATCTGCATCACCCTTCAATCTTCCTTGTTCCCTCTGATCTTAGCTGCAATTCTTACAGTAATGTGGGGTGGGGTGGGGATGAATTTCCCCAGCAACAATATATTGTTCCCCATTGTAATGCAAAGTCTGAGCAGTAATAATCAGTTGAGGTGGAAAGGGAATATAACTATTGAGCAAGTGTTGATACCTTCCACAAGAAAGTGCTCTTTCCTGACAGAGGAGGATCTCAAACATCCAAAGTTGTTCCCTGCCAGGAATGATCAATCCACTGCAAGCTTCCCTTTGATGCCATGCTAGTTCCAGGCAGAAGCAAGGGATGAGGCAGGAAAAGCCAGGCCTGCATTCTTCTTTGCTGCTGTTCAAGAGACTGGCAAGATCTCTGAGTGGCAACCCAGGAATGCTAGGAAAGGACAGTTTGGAGTAAGAACAAGGTGTGTGCAAAGGCAGAATGCACAGAATATACAACTCTTCTGGTTTGTGATTGTGGCAATGGAGAAATGAACCTGAACAAGCCCCTGGGTTTAGCATATTCTTAATGCTCTTGAATTCTCCTGGCGTTCTCATGGATTCAGGAAGGAGCAATGGAGGTGTGTAGACCACTCTACTGCTGAAGTGCTTGCTCAGGTGAGCATAATCAGAGTGGCAACTTTGACACTATTCTCCAAGTGCCCTATCCACCTCCACACAAGAAACATGTCTGGAAGTGGAAGTAATCTTCCCTCAAGCTTGGCTACTTCACATCCTTTTGATGGGAAATTCTGGCAATGGAACCTATAGATCATCTTCAGGCAAAGCATGAGTTTTCCCAGGAGTAATGGCCCTTTCCACTATGATCTGCTGTGAACTACTTTCAATTCTCCGAAAAACTTCTTTTAAAATTACACATATATCTTACATTTTCCTCCAAGGAGTCCAAGATGACATTTACACTTTTAAGAACAAAAGAAGAGTGATGCTGGATCAGACCAAGGATCCATCTAGTCCAGCACTCTGTTCACACAGTGATGAACCAGCTGTCAGCCAGGGACCCACAAGCAGGACATGGGTGCAACAGCAGCCTCCTGCCCATGTTCCCCAGCAACTGGTGTATATAGCCTTACTGTCTCTGATACTGGATAACCCCCTCCCCCCACACACCATCCATGTTATGCCCACTCTGTGGGGTAGGTAAGAAAGAGGCATAGTGATGGCCACCCAGTGAGCTCTATGGCTTAGCAGCAATTTAAACCAGGCTTCCCCACTCTTATTCTGACACTTGTACCCATCCTTTCCCAACCTGGTAGTGTCCAGATGTGTTGGACTGCAACTTCCATCATTCCCAGCCAGCATGATGGGAGTTGGAATCTAATAGATCTGGAGGTCACCAGGCTGGAGAAGGCTGCTTTGACTACCATGCTGCCATGGGTCTCAGGGCATCAGCCACTGACTTCTCCAGAAAGGAGAGCAGAGGAGAACTTCAGAATATCCTCACATGATTTCCTTGAATATGATCTCCTTTCATCATGGTGGAAATAGGCAATATATTGCTGTACATGAGTAGTATTTGAACAGCACAGAATTCAGTGGATCATGAGTTCTTGCTACAGAAGTGCTGCAGAACTTCGTTCATGTGAATCCAGTTTGAACCAGATGGTGGTTGTTATTGCAGATTGATGAATTTAGATTCAAAGTGAGCGATTGGCGCAGTATATGGAAAGCTTTGCACTTCTCCCAGCTGTTCACAAGCCAGACATTGAAATGTGCTAATAATCAGGAGCAGGTTTGGGTCTCTCTCTCTCTCTCTCTCTTTCCTTGTTCGTGAGAGGTTTTCATTTAATTTTGTCTTTTAAAAGTCAAGGCCCATAAAATATAACAACCCAGGCTCAAAGGTAGGGCTGAGTTACCAAGTGTTGGATTATTAAATGATTTATGAAAATAGTTTGGAAAAGAAATAAGCCCCTCAAAAAAGTGGTGCCAAGTCCTGAGATAATAGCTTGTGGGAAACTCAGGCTCCATCCTGGCCTGTACAATGACCAGGTGTAGGGGGTTGGGTTGTAACAGTAAAGTTATTTTAGATCTCCTTTATTGGCTAGTTTGGGGGGGTATACAAGAATAACTTTGCTTCTTCATATGGTTACTTGGATATAAGCTATATCAACATCTATGAGATTTATTTTCAAATACCTGTGTCCAGGATTTTGATCTGTCACCATTATCCTAAACACAGATTCTTTTTTAGTTTTAAAAATGGAAGCTGAAGGCCTTCCTAAACAACCAGGATTGAGCTTACTGACTAAATTTTGTGAACTGCCCAGAGAGCTTCGGCTATTGGGCAGTATAAAAATGTAATAAATAAAATAAATAAAATAAAATCATCCAGCACCCTTTCCTAACCTGGTACCCTCCAGATATTTTCAACTCCTATTAGCCCCAGCCAGCATGGTCAATGGTCAGGAATGCTCGGAGTTCAGTCCAAAACATCTGGAAAGTGCCAAGTTGGGGAAGGCTGCCATAAAGTGTTGGAGCTTGGTGAATCTCAACCAGGAGGCCATTCAACATGGTAGGTGCGACCACCAAAAAGGCCCTACTCCTTCTTGTGCCTGCCATGCCTCGGGTGGTTGAGCATGAACTCAGATCATAATTGGAATATGCCGAGAGGAACCTATGGAAGAAGGCAATCCACTGATAGTACTGAAGCACATTTCACTGATTTCAGTGGAGCTACTCCCAGGCAATATATTTCAGTTCAGAATGCTGGTTAGAGCTCAAAACCTGGATATGAAGCAACTTGGTTCCCTTGAAATAAATGGGAATCCAATGGCTTAAATCAATGTATGTCAGTTTGACTGAGTTGTGTATTAGTTTATTAGAAAAAATGCTACGAAGAAGCTTAGGGATGCCCCATCTCTTTCTCTTTGATATGGGCCTCTCAACTGCCCAAATCAACTCTATCCACCAAAAGGCATTAATTCTCCACCCTCCCAGAGTTTTGCTCTGGTCCTTCTCCCATTTTCTCATGTAAAGGATTAATATGCATTAATGCAGTTTGCCCCCAACCTGATACTGACCAAATGTGTTGGACTACAACAGCATGGCTGACTGGGCCATGCTGGGAGTTGTAGTCCAACACATCTGGATGGCACCAGGTTGGGGAAGGCTGCATTAAGCAACAGGAGTGTAGAGCTGTGCTCAACCATATTATCAACTTATTTACACAGTGAGCCCTTGTGTCTTTCCTTTCCTGCAGATGGGAAATATGTATAATATCTCCCCCCAAGGTTAGGCTACTCCCACATAAGTTAAAATGCTGAAATTTGACACTCAGGTAGCTCCAGACTATGTGCTGATTACTAGAGGTATCTGGGCTTGTATTGCTTATCCACATGAGTAAGCTTCGGGTCGCTGCTGTGAAGCAGGAAACATTTTTCTTTCTACACTGAGCTGCTCAGCGGCGTTTACCTAACAATGGGGAACTTCAACAAGAACCACCGCACGAGTTGGAACAGTATGTTCAAGGCTTAGTTAGCTCTTCACATACGTAAGGTGCGATCCTATGCATGTTTAGACAGAAAAAAGCCAGCATGGATGAATTCACAGCGCCACCAAAATCCGATCCACCAGCCTGCACTGACCAAGCTCTCCCAGACACGGCTAACTAAGGTTCTTAACTGCTTCCGTCCTTTCCGCTAGGGGGCGCTGAACTCTTGGGGAAACCGAGGACCGAGCTGCGGCGGCATTGCAGTCACCTCCTATTCGGCTCTGGAGTAGTGACGTCCCAATTTGCCTCCCCCACCCCCCCGGGTGCCGTTGCACTGCAGATCCACTTAAGCCTCCTCAAGTGGCTGATAAAGGCGACCGGCAGCAGCAGGACTGTCTGAAGAGCCTGCCCGCAGCTTCTTGAAACGTCACCTTTCTCTCCTTGACGCATGTCAAAGCTCCGCCCCAACACACGCGCTTCTTCTCTCTGGGATGGGAACAAAGGGTTGATGGAGGCTGGTGGTCTGATTGGCTCGGAAGTTTGAAGAAGTCACACAAATAAAGTATCCGCTTTGATCTGAATACATTAATCCGGAAGAGCCGCTGTTCTCTGATGCAGATGAATTATTCATATTTATTTATTAATTACATCTATATGCCGCCTTTCCCTCCAAGGAGTTCAAGGCGGTGTACAGGATTTTCCTCCGCTTTCGCTTAAAGCACAATCCTATACATATTTCGAAGCAAGGCCATTGAGTTCAATGGGATTTAGTCCCCGATAAGCGTGTATAGGATTGGAGCCTTAACTTGGCAGGATGAACCACTGATATTTAGGAATAAATCCCACTCAATTTCGCAGAACTAAAGCTTCCTGGTAAACAATATCATTGGGTCGGGCGCTACATGACTATCAAACCGCAGCCTAAACCACTTTACAATCACTATTCCTGACATAAACAATCAAAGAGTGCAGGAAATCCATCCTATTAACCAGCCTGATTGTACGTATACAATGTTTAAATGCTTTTTTTGGCCTTAAGCGATTACTGCTTCTAAAGCAAGTCGGGATGGTAAGAGGATATGACCACCAGGGCGTGACTCCCCTCCCCACCCCACCCCCAAAACAAGAACACATTTAAATGTTCATTCTTGCCATCTTGAGGACTAGACGCACACGTGTCGTTTCAAAAAAGGAGATGTGGCGTTTTCGAATTTGAACGAGTGTTCTATGGGTTTATGCCGGCCTGCGCGGGGCTCTAAGATTTAGAGGAAATGATGGCATCGATCCAAAAGCTTATTCCGCACTAGCGTATAAGAAGCACACAGTTTGCTTCTTGCTTCTGAGTAAACACGTAATACTTTGTCTTAAATGAGCTTCGATTCTCTAAGAGCCCTGTCCCGACAAGGGTCAAAAACCTACAATTCTAGCTTTAGAAAGTCGTAGGGCGATCCACTTTAGAAGCTGGGTTTTCTTCTGTGCGTTGTTGCTTTTATTTAAAGTAGCATCTGGCGTAATATAATGCATGTGTAGGGGAAGTGTAGAGAGGCATTTCCCCTACTTTTGTCCATGTTAAAACAAAACAAATCTATTTTCCTGCATGTAACAGATAAGAACATGATGAAGAAGACGGTGCTAAACCTTTATCTCTGTTGTAGTGCATTGCATGCAGGCTTTGCTGTCGTTTAAAACATATTACCTTCCCAACTTGCAGTCTGAAGTCCAGGATTTTACCTCCTCATTCTACCACTTCTTTCCTTCTGCTTCAGATGTGTAGATCAGTTGTTAAGACGCGCCAGATATACGTGGCTTCAGATCAATCACATTTCAGCGCAATCCTATGCAGTTCTACTCAGGTGAGTTTGTATAGGATTGCAGCGTTTATCTCCCTTAGCCTGGGATCTTATACATACTTACCTGTAAGCAAGCCTAATTGAACTCAGTGGGGCTTTCTGAGTATGATATGCATTGGTTTGCGCTGTGCAGCTCCTATGGGATTCAAGTCGGTGAAACCGGTAGGGCACAACCTGGTGTGTGAATCGGGTTGTTGTTACTGGAATGAAACGCTTCCTCCACTCGTCTCTTACCCACCTGGGAATGGAGGACTCGAGTATCGCACGTAGACTATACATTACAAGGTTAAAAGTGTGTGTATCTATCTAACCTGCGCGCACACGTTGCCAGCAGGAACATTCCACACAGAAAAAGGTTACAAGCAACCAAGAAATATAATAGGCAATAAGTTTGTTTGTTTGTTTGTTTAAAAAAAGCCTAACCAATGTAGAAGACAACAAAAGAGCAGCAGTAGTAGTCAAACCGACAACCGGAGCCTCCACTTGCAAAAATGAGCAAAAGTAAGCCAACTTTGTCGTTTGCCTCCAAAAAGAGGGGAGAGAAATCGCCATTCTAGCTTCACCGAGGAGGGTCCTGCTACGTTGAAATAGTCTTACCCTGGAGCTGAAATGTACACATATTTGAAAGCGTGTTTACAAGTAAGAGGGTCTGGCCAATCCAAAACGGGTTCCCCCCCCACTCCCCAATGATTTATGTCCCAGGAGAGGTGGGTGAAAAGGAAGGGTTATTTCATCCGGTTCATTTGTTTGGCTTTAATGTCACAGAAGGGTCTTTCTTTCTTTCTTTCTTTCTTTCTTTCTTTCTTTCTTTCTTTCTTTCTTTCTTTCTTTCTTTCTTTCTATAATCCCGTCTGTTTCTTAAATTAACACCACGCAATACTTTCTTGGGCTATCCTGGAGAGAATCTGGGTTTGCAAAGATTGAGCTGAAATTCACAACGTGTCGTCAATTTCACATCGCGTGTTGTTGTCCCGGGCGTTGGTTTGTAGCAGCATCTAACCTTACATTAATTTCTGAGGAAGGGTTGACAAAAGGAAGCACTGTCCTGTTTTGCAAGTCGGTTTTTGTGCATTTACAGACAACAGAACCCTTCCGATGCAGCCAGCCTAGAATCCCCAAGTCCGCCCAGCAGGTTTTCTTGGAAGTAAATCTCATTTCAAACTTACTTCCGAGAAAGCATTTTAAGATTGGGCATCCAACGAAGGCTGCAGCAACGCTAAATTCTGAGTAAATTTGGACAGGATTTGCGATGTTAAATAATTCTTTGTAATCCAATTTTAAGTCGTGGCCATTTCAATACATGCGTTTGTCAGCACAATCCTATGCATATCTACTCAGAAGAAAGTCCCATTGAGTCCAACAGGACTAAGTTCTCAGGTAAGGAAATTCAGGATTGCAACCTCAAAGTACTCCAGCAAAGGAGATCGTTACCTTGTCGTGGTGCTGGAGCTTGAGCACCTCAAGGATGCCATGAGCTAAACCGTGAAGGGACACCCAAGACGGGAAGGTCATGGTAGAGAGGTCAGACTAAATACGATCCCTGGGGAAGGTAATGGCAACCCACTACCTTGGTGGGTTGAGGTCCCTGGGGAAAGGGACCTCATGGTAGAGAGGTCCCTGGGGAAATACGATCCCTGGGGAAGGTAATGGCAACCCACCCCAGTATTCTTGCCGTGAAAACTAAATGGATCAGTACAACCAGAGATATGTCGGTAAACAACAACAAACCTCAAAGTAACTGAAGCATGAACATAATTTTGAGTAAGGCAATTATCTTCTTTAGGTAGCAATCCCATACATACTTCCCCGGGATCAAGCCCCACTGAAAGAAACGGGATTTACTTTTGAGTAGACCTACATAGGATTGTACTGTTGATGTATAAACAGATTAGATGGAACGAAATCGGAATCAGGTTTGGATCATAGGACAGTCACAATATGTTTTTTTTTTTTTTAAAAAAACCCTCCGTGCTGCTGGGGTTGGTGCCCTGAACTGGAAGATCTGTGGGGTGTGTGCCGTGTGCGTGTGCTTGCGGCAGCAAACGAAAAGGGAAGTCCATGTAGATAACTCTGGGCAGATAACCCGAAAGGCAGCCCCACAGCACCGCAGACTCTGGAGCCCCGCAGCCCTTTCTTGCTTACTTTTGGAGCAGGGGGAGGAATCCATCTCACCGACCGAGGAACACCCACGTCGGAGACGGAAATGGGAGGGAGGGAGCCAGTGAAACAGACACGAACCGGTTAGGAATACAGGATACAAGTGAGCGAGAATTAAAGAGACAAGGAGAGAGGGAGTTAGAGTGACACACGAGTGAGAGGGGGGGGGGGAGAGAGAGAGAGAGAGAGAGAGAGAGAGAGAGAGAGAGAGAGAGAGAGAGAGAGAGAGAGAGAGAGAGAGAGAGAGAGAGAGAGAACAATTATTCCAGTAGCAGTTAAACCACATTTGCTATTTTTGCAGTTCCCCCACCTCCAATCCTCAAGCTCTTGAAACAGCAATCCTATTGAACCCTGTGGGGCTTCTGAGTGAACAAGTATGGGACTGGGCTACTAAAGTGTTGGAAGGAAAGTGTTGTTGCATCGATCCTGCTTCTCTCGTGCCAAAGTCAGTAAACAGCTGGAACAGGATCCCAAAGTGTTCAAGGGATATTGCTAGGCCCGCCCTGCCTCCCGCTCTCGCTCCCGCGCCCTGGTTCCCAACCGATTTCCCAGAGCCTCTATTGGGAACCAGGACTGGCCCAGCAATAGCGCTTGAGGAAGGTTTTATTTAGAGTGACCATATGAAAAGGAGGACAGGGCTCCTGTACCTTTAACTGCTGTGATAAAGAGGGAATTCCATCAGGTGCTCCATGCACACAAGTGACACCTGCTGAAATTCCCTTTTCTATACAACTGTTAAAGATACGGGAGCCTTGTCCTCCTTTTCGTATGCTCACCTTAGTTAAGGCTCTGGTCCCCAGGCGCTGTAATGTAACATCCCCTGCAAGGCAGTTCAGCTGGGGGAGGGAGCTTCCTTAGTGTTAGTGCTGCACCATGGGGCTGAAGTGTATGAGCCCACAGCCAGGTTCCCTCACCTGACCCTCCAGAGAGAAAGACGGGTGATGAGGGCAGCAGAAGCACGCTCCATTTTATTCCTATAGTCATGATGGTGCTTTGACTTCAGTGAGCTTAAAATGCAAAATTGCACATGCTCCAAGCATGATGATGATGATGCCAGGGTTGGTAAACTGCTGTCTTGTTTTCTAACATACCAGGAATGTTAGTTGTAAATTATCTGTGGGGAGGGGGGAGCAGCAGAGAAATGTGAGTTGTGTTTCACAACTGAAGTAATACACATGACCACATAAGCCTCCTGCCCTCCCCAGATCATTGAGTCCAAGGTCTAAAATTACCTAGCTGCGCCACTGATGGGTGCCAATGGAAGCTTTCCCCTCCTAAGCTAATTGCATGCCATGTGGACAATTTCCCCCCAGGACAGATAGCAAGAAGGAGAAGCGAGGCCAGAAACACACACACAGACAGAGAGATGTCTATTGCCCTCCTGAAAGGTAGGGGTGTGCACGGACCCCCCCCGCTCCGCTTCTCTTCCAGATCCGCGATTTGCGGATCGGCCCGCTCCGCCCCTCCCCCGCTCCGCCCATGTCCGCTCTGCTCCGCTCGGAGCTCCGGATCCAGATCGGAGCTCCCTTTCCCCCCCCATAGGCTTGCATTAAGCTAAAAAAGTATACAACTTTTTTTCTGTGAAAGTTAGAAACCTCAAGTTTGGCACCATGACACCTCATGGGGGTATACACACGCACGCCAAGACCCAAGGCAATCCCATCATTCCCTGATTTTTGGGGAATTTATGAAAATCAGGCACCCCATTCACACCCCTTTCCATAGCTCCATCAATTTGCACGTTAAAAATCTCAAACTCGCCACCATGATAGCTTGTCCAGGGATACATAAGCACACCAAGACTCAAGGCAGTCCCATCATCCCCTGATTTTTGGGGAATTTATGGAAATCGGGCACCCCATTCACACCCCTTTCCATAGCTCTGTCAATTTGCATGTTAAAAATCTCAAACTCACCACCATGTAAGCTTATCCAGGGATACATAAGCACGCCAAGACTCAAGGCAGTCCCATCATCCCCTGATTTTTGGGGAATTTATGAAAATCGGGCACCCCATTCACACCCCTTTCCATAGCTCCGTCAATTTGCACATTAAAAATCTCAAACTCGCCACCATGAAAGCTTATCCAGGGATACATATGCATGCCAAGACTCAAGGCAGTCCCATCATCCCCTGTTTTTTGGCGGGGCTTAAACCTGCAGACCATTTCAAAGGAAATCCCAACATGCCATGAATTGGGGAGTAGAGATAAACCTATGAAATCTTCTTCCACACTTGAAAAATGGATTTGGAACTTCCAAAAGTCTAACTTGAGCGCAGGAAGGACTTCTCCCCTGAGTCAAAGCCAGACACACACAACATCCCTGCGAGGCGGGCAGGGGAGGAGGGAGGGAAGGCAGGCAGGCAGCAGACATTTCTGGGGGCATAAGGAAGTGAGCCAAGGATGAGCCAGTAATGCATATAAAATGGAATAAATAAATAAATAAATAAATAAAGGAGGGGTGGAATTAAAAGCAGCAGTGTTGCTGAATAAACAACAAGAAGAACTTTTTAAAAAAGGCTATATCTATCTTTTACCAGTAATAGGGGGACGTGCCCGGGGGAGGGGGAAGCAGCTGCCAATTTGACTGGTCCTAGTGACCAGTCTTTTAAGAAGCAACACTGTCAGTTCAACTCATGAAAGACATTGCTCCACTACTAAGAAGTAAAGGCTCACTTCAGCTCATGATAGGCATTGCTCCACCAGGTTACTCTCTTTGGAGGGCTGTGATAGCCCCCCAAGTACAGGAGAGAGTGAGGGCACGTCCACATGGCATGCCCTAGGGGAGCTCATCCCTTTGCACCACATCTTTTCAGTTGTTCCCCAAAGTTAGGGTGGGTAGCAGTGTTCTCTTATTATTGGCTTAGTATATGATTTCAGGTTGTGTTTGTGCATTTAGTGGGGCTACTGTTTTAAAAAACACTGGGAAAAGTCCGTTCAGACTAAGAAAGAGAAGTTCCCAGAATCCCAAGTTACCCGTTTTGCCTATCCCCTCCTCCAACTTTGGGATCATGTGATCATGACCGGGAGTTGACTCTGCCCCTCAGCGCTTCGAAAAAGGTATTTCCCGCCGGTTTTTAAAAAAATTCTAGCGCGTGACCCGCACCACGCAGAGAGCTGAGAGCAGGCTCAAAATGACCCCCATCCACGACTCTCTGAGCATAAGAATTTTCAGAACGATAGCTTCAAAAACAACACAGTTATCCCCCTTTCTTTTCCGCAATGCAATCCTATGGGCGAAATGTTTCAAGATGGCGATCGGACCGGACCGCAGAAACCGGAGCGCTCCGAAAATGGCCGCTTCTCTTCGCCTTGCTTCTAGGGGTCCGCGGTCCGCTTCTACTCCGCCTCTGGGCAAGGCGGAGCAGGCCAATTCGCTCCTGCTTCTGCGCTTCTAATCGGAGCGGAGCACATGCCTACTGAAAGGTTAAACAATCTAGGGAGCAGATCCTTCTCCAAGTACATGTGAGATCCTGGCAGTGTGTATGGTAGGGTTTCTCTGGCTCTCTGTGTATGTCCCTGCCCCGTTTTGCAGTGTACAGAGGTGGTACTTAGTGTGGGGCTTTTGAGGCTCCTCTGCTTGTGCCACTGTGTGTATAGTGTTTGTGGTTTGGGTGGGGGATGTGGCAGTGTAGAGCCCTCCTGCTCAGGGTTCCAGCGAGGGGAATTGCTAGGCTTCCCCCTTCCCTTTGAGTCCTATCCCTCCTTCATTCTCCCTCTACTTTCCTTCTTAATTTTTTTCCTGCCCCCTTTCTTCTACTTCCTCTGCCCCACTCACCAGCCCTCCCACCCCCATGGAATTGTGCACCACTTTATTTTATTTTCAATTTTATTTATGGAAGTAGTAATGATTGATGTTTGGGTTAATTAATTGAAGGTGGAGCAAGATCTGGGGTGGGGGATTTGGGTATTAATTGGGGATGATGCCTAATTCATCCTTGGCTCTTTTTGGAGTAGCATTCTGTCAAACTTTTGAAACTCCATTTTGATAGGAAAGTTGCTATTTTGAGTGTGTGTGTGTGTGTATCTCAAAGGCCTAGCCATTCTATTTTATACATTTGTTCATATCATTGAAAAATATTTGTAACTGAAGAAGAACTACTGATCCGGGATGATCTTGGGTGGTGTGTAAATGGATTGAAGAAATTATTTTACATAAAGTAATTTGGATGTGAAATTAATTAGCCGCCCTTGCCTTCTACGAAATTTAAATAAATCCTAGTAATTATTTCTACGTTTGCATATATATATATAAATGAGCACATGCATATCTTATGCAGATTTGTGTCCTATGGGTCCAGGCCAGAAATCTTTTATATAACTAGCAGTGCATACTTTGCTTTTTCCCACATTATAAAGAGGCAAACCAGGTTTGTCCCTGAAAGTGCACTCACATTGAGATATAGCCAAGCTAGCCCCCCTAATGATGGTAGACACTCATGCACTAATTTTGTCTCCTGCTGCAAAATCAAGTGATGACTTCAGCCTTGATGGTTGCAATATAAAGTGATAAATGCATGAGATGCATTTCAGTGGCTTCAGTTCACACACAGAACTGAATCACACAATATAGTGCTGCTCGTCATACCTGAGGATACCTGAGAGAGCGCCTTCTCCCCTACCAACCTGCCTGGTCACTGAGGTCATCCAAGGGCATGCTCCTGGTGATTCCACATAGACCCATCTTCTGATTGAAGTCCACCAGGGGAAGAGCCTTTAATGTGGTGGCCCCCCTCCTATGGAATTCCCTGCTTCTGGAGGTCAGGCAGGCTGCAACTTTGTATTCCTTCTTGCTCTCCTGAAAATGTTGTTCCTCCAGGAAGCCTTCCCTTTATGACTAGCCACGGTTTATTTAGCACTTCGTTTCTTTTAAAAAACTATTTTAATGTGTTTTCATTCTGTTTTATTCTATTTTATCTGTCCATCATTCTGAAATTTTGAATGGGGAGTAGTATATAAATATTGTAAATAAATAAATAAAGCAAAATTTGGTCAGGCAGGAGGGGGAGGGGAGCTGAATTCTCTTCCTCCAAGTCTTATCCTTGGGACATTTTGTTTTGTTTTTAGAAAGTAAAAAAAAAAAAAAAGGGCTGGGTATTTTTTTTTTTCAGATGGTGCTCAGAGACCAGAAATAACTCATGTTGCAAGGGGGGAAATGGCTTCAGAATAAGTTTCAGATGTAAAAGAGGAAGTGAGGTGGTGGTGGTTAATCTCTCCCTTCCTAACCATCCATTGAATTCTGCCACCCAATTTTTAAGAGATCGGGAGGATCTGCCTTGGATTCTGCAGCTATCGTGGCTAGCAGTACCATAAGAGACTTAATAAAACATTTGCAGTGCAATCCCATTCATGTTTACTCTGACATATTGGTGCAGGTTTATGCTGCATTAAGACTGCAAACCTTATTACACCCACAGGCATCTTCCTCCTCTTTTCTCCCACACTATGCCTCTCAGCATTGCTACATTCATCAGCCCTGTTCTTACAGCCTGATCCACAGAGATTGTGGTGGTGAGGTTTCTCCAGCACTTATTTAGGGTGACCATATGAAAAGGAGGACAGGGCTCCTGTATCTTTAACTGTTGTATTGAAAAGGGAATTTCAGCAGGTGTCATTTATATGCATGCAGCACTTGGTGAAATTCCCCCTTCATCACAACAGTTAAAGCTGTGGGATCCTTGCCCTCTTTTAAATCTGGTCACTCTAGTATAGCTACTGCACCTTTAACTGTTGTGGTGAAGAGGGAATTTCACCAAGTTCTCCATATATACAAATGACACCTGCTGAAATTTCCTTTTCTATGCAACTGTTAAAGATACAGGAGCTCTGTCCTCCTTTTCATATGGTCACCCTAACTTATTTCCATGCTACGAAAATGTTGCCCTACTAAATTCCTGGGTATCAGGCTAATGTTAAAAGGCACAAGAAAACGGCCAAGTCAAAGGAGTTGGTGATCTTAACTATGCCTTTATCTGGGCTGAGTTCTACTATCACTTAATCCAAGGGCAATCTGTGGCCCTCCCAATGTTTTGGCCTACAACTCTCATCAGCCTTCAGTATTGGCGATGCTGACTAGGAGCTCCATCACACCAGGGGTTAACACGCTCCCTACCATTGCTTCTCTGGCCATGTTTTCGTTCCTCATTTACTTCCTCTTTCAAAAGAGGAAGTACACAATGAGCATGAGACCCATTGAGTCCACTGTTCTAATGGCGCTGCTTCTCCTGTACACAGCAGGAGAGAGCAGTGATTCCTTGTTTAAAAATACATTGGACTTTGTAGAGAATGTTTTGTTGTTGTGCAAGGAAGGCAAGAAGGGGTGGAAGGTGCACTGGGGGCAGATAATGTCATGTGAGGGACCTGAGCAAACTCCGTGAGTGCCCAGTAGTGAGTATGCAATAAACCACTCATCAGATGGAGCTTTAGGTCTGATGCGAGTTATAGGCCAAAATACCTGGAAGGCCACAAATTGCCCACTCCGGATCTAAAATCATAGAAAATAAGGAATATGAGCAAATGATATTAATGTTGTTATGATGCAGCTGAGGGGAAATCAACAGATGTTTTTTCTTCAAGCACCCTTAATGAGAACCCCAAAACTGGCTCCACTCTCACCCATTGTGATACAACAAGTAGCTGGTACAAGAGAGTGGTTTTCCTGCACATTTCAGCAATTATGGAAGAAGTCTTGCAAAATGTGGAAATGGTGCCATTGGCTTTAGCCACTTGCCTTTGGCTGCAGTCCATTTTTGTAGCTGGGGGGGGATTGTTCCCCCCTCCGCTCCCCACATCACAATGGGAATGGGGTCTGATAGGCTGTGTTATTCTGCTGTCAGGATACTGGGTGGAGTTCTGAGCTGTCGGTGTGAGTGCATGATCCACATGTGCCCAATTATGAATAGATTTCCCCCCCCTGACAGTAATAATAAATATAAATGGAATGTTTGACACATTACGTTAAGTGATCTCAGCTAGAGCACGCAAACAATTTGAACTTGTGGAAGGGGAAATGTTTTCAAAAATGAACCTGAAGGAGATATTGGCAGGAGCTAAATCACAGCAGCGATATGGCAAAAATCATGCATTTATGTCAAAAGCATGGCCCTCCAGATGTTGTTGGACTCCAGTTCTATCTGCCCCAGCCAGCATAGCCAATGGCCAAAGTTGATGGGAATTGTTATTCCAATAACATCTTGAGGGCCACAAGTTCTCCATCCCTGAGTCATGTGGTAAAGCTATTTTAATCACTAGGCTATAAAGGAGCACTGTCCAGCTTTGGGAAGTACAGGGGCCATTTTGCCCCCCTGGATCTCACATCCCTATGGGCTGTACTCCTGCCGCTAGTGCCCTGCAGCATTCAGCATCAGTGTAAGAAAACCAACAAAAAAACCAACCAACCAACCGCCTACCAATTTGCCACTGTTTTTCAGCAGCAACACACCACAGAATGGTGGGTGCTATCAAAATGCTCAGAGTGACCTTGAGATGGAAAATGAAATCAGGGAGGCCTCCAAATGAGGAAGTGTTATAGTAATAGGTGACTTCAATTATCCTCACATTGACAGGATAAATGCACATTCCAGTCATGACAAAGAGGTTAAATTTCTTGATGTCCTAAATGACTGTGCTCTAAAGCAGTTGGTCATAGAACCAACAAGAGGGGAGGCGACCCTGGACTTAATCCTACGTGGTGCTGCCCAGGACCTAATATGAGATTTAAATATTGTTGAACCAATCACTAACAGTGACCACAGTGCTATCAGATTCAATATCAGTGCTATCAGATTCCCAGATTCCTGGGAAACTGCCCAGGAAATCCAATACAGTCGCATTTGACTTCAAAAGAGGCAACTTCTCTAAAATGAGGGAACTGGTGAAAAGAGAGTTGAAAGGGGGAATCAAGAGGGCTACATCCTTGCAAAATGCATGGAGCTTACTCAAAAGCACAACAATAGAAGCTCAACTAAAATGTATTCCTCAGGTTAGGAAAGGTAGCACCAAGTCCAAGAGGTCATCAGCATGGTCAACAAGCAGTGCCAGGGAAGCTATTGTAGAAAAGAGGGCTTTCTTCAGAAAATGGAAGTCTTGCTCAAGTGAGGAAAATAAAATTTTATTTGTTTATTTATTTTATTACATTTATATACTGCCCCACAGCCGAAGCTCTCTGGGCGGTTTACAACAATTAAAAATAGTAAACATTAAAAGTATACAAAATTTAAAACCATCAAAAACATAAAAAACAGTATAAAAACAACAGTACTCATTTAAAAACAACAATTCTGGGGTCCATTAAAAACAAACTTAACGTTGTTAAATGCTGTTGAAATGCCTGGGAGAAGAGAAAAGTCTTGACCTGGCGTTGGCACCAAGCAAGCCTCATCGGGAAGATCATTCCACAGTCGGCGGGCAACCACTGAAAAGGCCCTCCCCCTTGTTGCCATCTTTCGAGCTTCCCTCGGAGTAGGCACTCGGAGGAGGACCTTAGATGTTGAGCGCAGTGTACGGGTAGGTTCATGTCGGGAGAGGCGTTCCAAAAGGGAGCACAAGCTTGCGCAAAGGAGATGCAAGCAAACAATAAGGCCTTAGCTAGACCTAAGATTTATCCCGGGATCGTCCTGGGGTCATCCCTGTTCATGTAAATGACACACAGGATATCCCAGGAGCAGGCAGGGATGATCCCGGGATAAACCTTAGGTCTAGCTAAGGCCTAAGAGATGCAAAAAAGCATTTTGAAGAGTGCGTCACCAATAATACCAGAGACAACAATAAAGGATTCTTTAAATGTATCAGAAGCAGGAAGCCAGCTAGGGAACCAGTTGGACCATTGGATGACAACGGAGTTAAGGGAGTACTAAAGGAGGACAGAGCGATTGCAGAGAAGCTGAATGAATTCTTTGCATTGGTGTTCGCGGCAGAAGAAACAGAACAAATGCCTGTGACTGAACGGATGTTTTCAGGAAGGGAGTCTGAGGAACTGAGGCAAATAGTGGTAACAAAAGAAGAATATTGTGTACAGTTCTGGTCACCACACCTAAAATATAGATATTATAGAGCTGGAAAAAGGGCAGAAAAGTACAATTAAAATTATTAGGGATGTGCTCCGCTTCTCCTCTAACCGGAGAAGCAGGAGCGGAGCAGGGGGCTTCGCCTACCCTTAAGGCGGAGGCGAAGAGGATTGGGGGGCCGGCGGATCGAGGTGAAGAGGATCGCCTCAATCTGGAGCTTCGCCTGAAGGTAAGTGGGGGGGAGGGGGACTAATCTGGCGCTGCCGGCGCCACCATCCATGTGGCGGCGGCAGCACCAGGTAAGGGAGCAGGGAGGAGGGACGCTTACCTTCCTCCGTTGCCGGCTTCAATTGAGGCCCCGGTTGAAGCTGGAAGTGAAGGCCGAGGCCTCTTCTGGCTTCAACTGGGGCCTCAATTGAATCCTGTGACAGAGGAAGGTAAGGGGGCGGGGTGGGTGGGTGGTTTATCTGGCGCCGGCGCCGGCGTCGATATAGTGATGGTGGTGAAACCGGATCTCGCTCCGCGGAGCGGGAGATGGGCGTAGCGGCGCGAAGAGGATTGGGCCCGATCTGGATTTTCCGGATCGGGCCACTAAGCAGATTGGGGGGTCCGTGCACACCCCTAAAAATTATCAAGGAGCTGGAGCATCTTCCTTATGAGGGAAGGTTACAACAGCTGGGATTATTTAGCCTGGAAAAAAGGAGGCTAAGGGGAGACCTGATAGAGGTGTACAAAATGATGCATGGTGTGGAGAATGTGGATAGGGAGACATTTTTCTCCCTCTCTCAAAATACTAGAACCCGGGGTCATCCCATGAAGATGATTGGTGAGATATTCAGGACAAATAAAAGGAAGTACTTCATCACACAGCACATAGTTAAATTAGGGAATTCACTATCACAAGATGAAGTGACTGCCACCAATTTGAATGGCTTTAAAAGGGGGTGGTGGTGGATAAATTTCTTGAGGAGAAGGCTATCAATGTCTACTAGCCCTGATGGTTATTTGTAGGGGTGTGCACGGACCCCCCCGATCCGCTTCTCTTCCAGATCCGTAATTTGCAGATCAGGCCGCTCTGCTCCGCCCCCGCTCCGCCTATGTCTGCTCCGCTGCGGAGCTCCGGATCCAGATCGGAGCTCCGCTTTTCCCCCCCATAGGCTTGCATTGAAATCCAAAAAAGTATACAACTTTTTTTCTGTTACAGTTAGAAACCTGATGTTTGGCACCATGACACCTCATGCACATATACACATGCATGCCAAGACTCAAGCCAATCCCATCATCCCCTGATTTTGGGGGAATTTTTGAAAATTGAACACCCCATTTTCAGACATGGGCTTTTCTCTGACATTTTGACAGATATTTTTTTTAAATGGGCACCCTCACAGATGCCATCTAGAGCCACATTCATGGCAAGACTCAAGCAAATCCCATCATCCCCTGATTTTTGGCGGGGCTCTAACCTTTTAACTCACCCCAATTCACACCCATTTTGATATCTCCGTCAATTTGCATGTCAGAAACCTCATGTTCAGTCCCATGACAGCTTATCTATGTGTCCACATGGACACCAAGTTTCAAGCCAATCCTATCATCCCCTGATTTTTGGGGAATTTTTGAAAATCGGACACTCCATTTGCAGACATGAGCTTTTCTCCGACGTTTTGACAGATTAAAAAAATTGAAGTGGGAACTCCCACAGATGCCATCTAGAGCCACATTCATGGCAAGACTCAAGCAAATCCCATCATCCCCTGATTTTTGGCGGGGCTCTAACCTCTAACGCACCACCCATAACCCAAATTCACACCCCTTTCGATATCTCCGTCAATTTTCACGTTAGAAACCTCAAACTCGGCACCATGATAGCTTATCCAGGGATACACATGCATGCCAAGACTCAAGCCAATCCCATCATCCCCTGATTTTTGGGGAATTTATGAAAATCGGACACCCCAGTATCTCTGGGATTTAAAGCTGCAGACAGCTCAATGGGGCCATTTCAAAGGAAATCCCAACATGCCATGAATTGGGGAGTAGAGATAAACCTAAATATGAATCTTCTTCCACACTTGAAAAATTGATTTGGAACTTCCAAAAGTCTAAGTGAGCGCAGGAAGGACTTCACCCCTGAGTCAAAGCAAGACACAAACACCATCCCTGCGAGGCGGGCAGGGGAGGAGGGAGGGAAGGCAGGCAGGCAGCAGACATTTCTGGGGGCATAAGGAAGTGAGCCAACGATAGTTTCAAATCCAGTAATGCATATAAAATGGAATAAATAAATAAATAAACAAAGGAGGGGTGGAATTAAAAGCAGCAGTGTTGCTGAATAAACAACAAGAAGAATTTTTTAAAAAAGGCTATATCTGTCTTTTACCAGTAAGAGGGGAGTGGACGTGCCCAAGGGGAGGGGGAATCATTGGTGCCAATTTGACTGTCCCTGTCTAGGGAACAGTCTTTAAGAAGCAAACTTTCACTTCAACTCATGATAGGCATTCTCTCCATGGGCTAACCTTTGGAGGGCTCTGATGGCCCTCCAAGGACAGGAGAGTGCACTGGGCACGTCCTTGCCCTAGGGGAGCTCATCCCCTTGCACCACATCTATTCAGTTGTTCCCCAAAGTTAGGGTGGGGAGCAGTGCTGTGTTTCCTATCTGTTAGTATATGATTTCAGGTTGTGTTTGTGCATTTGGTGGAGCTACTGTTTTAAAAAACACTGGGAAAACTCCATTCAGAGTAGAAAGAGAAATTTCCCAGAATCCCAAGTTACCCATTTTGCCTATCCCCTCCTCCAACTTTGGGATCATGTGATCATGACCGGGAGTTGACTCTGCCCCTCAGCCCTTCGAAAAGGTACCTTTTCCCGCTGTTTTAAACCGATTTTTAAAAAAAATTCTAGCAAGCGAACCACAGCACACAGAGAGCTGAAAGTAGGCTCAAAATGACCCCCAGCCATGACTCTCTAAGCACAAGAAGTTTCAGAAAGATAGCTTAAAAAACAACAGAGTTATCCCCTATTCTTTTCTGCAATGCAATCCTATGGGTGAAATTTTTCAAAATGGCGATCGGATCGTGCCGCAAAAAGAGAAGCGCTCCGCGTATGGGCGCTTCTCTTTGCTGTGCTTCTACGGGTCCCCAGTCCGCTTCTACTCCGCCTCTGGGCAAGGCGGAGCAGGCCAATTCGCTTCTGATTCTCCGCTTCTAATTGGAGCGGAGCACATCCCTAGTTATGTGTGACGTACAGTAACCAAGGCAGTAAGCCTGTGTGCACCAGTTGCTGTGGTACATGGGTGGGAGGGTGCTATTGCACCATGCCCTGCTTTGTTGATCCCTGTTTGGTAGCTGGTTGGCCACTGTGTGAACAGATTGCTGGTCTAGATGGACTCTCGGTCTGATACAGCAATGCACTTCATATGTTCTTAGAATGCTACAGTGATCAAATGTAGCTTGGCTTTGTAATATTCTGCCGTACTTTGTCGCTGATTTTGCTGGCAAATTGGTGATTTTATTTTGCTAACACCACAAATTTCAACAATGGGGGGCAGCAATAGCAGGAACCTGCGGAGGGTGGCAGGATCTGCATACGTCCAGGGTGTATGTAGAAATACGATGGGAAACACATAACGATGACAGAGAAAACACAGTTGTAAAACTACCAGACAGGATGACTGCTCCAGGCAAAGAAAGCTACAACATGCAAACTAAACTATAGTTTAACTCTTGTTGAAGCCTTTTAGGACACCAATATTTACATGATAGGAAAGCATCAGACTGAAAGAGGTTCTGCACCCTTGTTCTTCACAACAGCAAGCAATAATGTTTCTTCATGTGTAAAATTTGCTGATGTACATGTGCGTTCCTGTGTGTTATCGGAACACCACAGGAAAAGAATCTTGATGCAGTGATGCATACAATCACTCCAGTTTTTTGTTTTGCAGTGTTTTAGCAATCCTTGTGTGCCCATTGGTAGTGTGTGTATGTGTGTGTGAGAGAGAGCGCACACAGAAGGAACAAATGGAAAATGCACAGCACTCTGTACAACACTCAGAATTAATAACAGGACAACCAGCAGAAAACTGGAGGATGCCTAATGTATCATTTCCTTTTCAGAAACTTAGCCAGGGATTTTAGAATGCCAAAATCTTGGGAGAAAATGGGATGAAGAGAATTTTGCAAGCATCCTTACCTTACCTTGGACTACACATGTCAGGGTTCTAGATCTTATTAAGAAGTGTCTTGACAATCTTGATTCTTGCTCCATCGTGTCCATCGTGTCAGTAAAAGGAACCTTAACTTCTTAATTTTTTTTTTAAAAAACCATGTAATATCTCAGCTGAATGATTATGTTTAAAGGTCTGAAACTTTATTTCAGCAACAATTTCCTTGTCTACAGTTTTACAAGGCTGTAAATATCCCATGTGCATAATGAAATCTGACATCATATGGCAAAGCACTTACACTTGCCAGATCGTTTATTAGCAAAGCAAATGTACCTTGAGGCAAAACACCTCCTTCCTTTCCCATGCCCAAATTTCTCTTATAAGTTATATAATAAAAATGCCTTTACTGAGTCCTTTTTCTAAAATCCCTCTTCTATCTTTTAAACATTCCTGTTGTGAGACAGGCCGATGACAGAGGAAAATATGCACGTACACTTTCAGTTTAAAATCCTGTGGTGAGTGTTGTAACAACCCCTTGCACAGTTACTCAGGAGTAAAGTCTCATTAGCAGGACTTAGTTCTGAGTGAACATGCAGGGATCAGGCTGAAAGTGGTTTGGAAGAATTGATTTGCTGAGCCAATATCGAAATGAGAGAGAGACACACAGAGAGACTATTTTTAAACACACACACACACACACACTTCTCCAAAATACAACATCCTTGCATTATTTTATGGGTGTTATCTTTATCCCTATACCATAGTTGGATCATAAAACCATCATATAAAGCATGAGTTTAAGGGACTACGTAGGCTAACTGGGGGTGGCATCAAGTCTGGACTATTACAAGATCATCTAAATCAGCCAAGGGCTGAATTCAATTTCAGAGAAGCCCGGGGGTGGGGGTGGGGGGCTGGCTTCCAGTTGTGGGTGGAGTTAAAGCCAAAAGAGGTGGAGCTAAAGGCACAAGGAATGGGGCCAAAATTACAAAAACATACCAGGAGCAGCACCATACAGAGATATCCTTTTGCACTAGTTCAAATTGGGAAACTCTAGGCCAAACTTCTGCTAGCTCAGACAACTCCCCCAAATTCTAATTGGGAGCACTTTTCACTTTTTCACCTGAAAAAGCTTTAGCTTTTTCATCAATCTAAATGTGATATGATGTGCCCACAGTGGCGGATCCTGTGGTTGGGATTCTCTTCTTTTTCTTCAACTGACAGCAGCAGCCATTGAGATCTCCAGTCTGGATTGGTACTATGATGAAGGAAAAAGGGTGTTGCAAGGGCTGAACCCCTGGGGCCCTATCCCCAAATCTACTTCCTAGGGTTCAGATCTACTCCCCAGAGCCCGGGATGCCCATTGGTCCATTGGTACCAATGGAAGGCTTTTTCTTAGCTTAATTGCCATGCAGGGGGATGATTTTCAAAGGGGGTTGTAGCTGGCTTAGGGTGACCATATGAAAAGGAGGACAGGGCTCCTGTATCTTTAACAGTTGCATAGAAAAGGGAATTTCACCAGGTGTAATTTGTATATATGGAAAACCTGGTGAAATTCCCTCTTCATCACAACAGTTAAAGCTGCAGGAGCTATACTGGAGTGACCAGATTTAAGAGGGCAGGGCACCTGCAGCTTTAACTGTTGTGATGAGGAAATTTCACCAGGTCCCCCATATATACAAATGACACCTGCTGAAATTTCCTTTTCAATACAACTGTTAAAGATACAGGAGCCCTGTTCTCCTTTTCATATGATCACCCTAAGCTGGCTTACTATCAGCTTCAGCTGATATGCCAGCTGTGCCCCTTCCTAGACTTGGAAGACCTAAGGATGGTAGTGCACATGCTGGTAACTTCGAGGCTTGACTTCTGCAACCCACTCTACATAGGGCTACCTTTGTGCCTAGTCCGGAAATATCAACTAGTGCAAAATATGGCAGCCAAATTGGTCACCGGTACATCTGGGAGTGATCATATGACACCAGTTTTAAAATCATTACACTGGCTGCCAATTGGTTTCAGGGCGAAGTATAAAATGTTGGTTATTACCTTTAAAGCCCTACATGGTTTGGGTCCAGGTTACCTGAGGGACCACCTTCTCCCATACAATCCACCCCACACACTCAGGCCCTCTGAGAAGAATTTACTTCAGCCAGCAAAAACTAGATTAACAACTGTTACCCAGAGGACCTTCTCTTCTGCCACTCCCAGACTGTGGAATGGCCTGGTGGGAGAGATCCACCAACTCAATAGTCTTTCTGAATATAAAAAAAGCAATAAAGACTGATCTCTTCCAGCAGGCCTACCCAGTTGAATTTTAAGATTTCTGGCTGTTATTTTAATAATGTATTAGTTTTTATATGTTTAATCAGTTTTATGTATTTTATAATGTTTTGTATTTTATGTTGTCCCCGCCTCGATCTGAAGGGAGAGGCGGGTAATAAATAAAATTATTATTATTATTATTATTGTTATTATTATTATTAATCCTTTTCCATTGGTTTGGAATGATCTGAGATATAGTGCAAATAAATTGAAGAATTAATTTTATTTGAAATTATTTGGATGAGAAATTAATTTGCTGACTTTGCCTCCTATGAAATTTAAATACATGCTAGTAATTATTTCTACATTTACATATAGATATAAATCAACTGAGTTGCTGACCTTCAAAGCCCTAAATGGCTTAGGACCAGTTTACCTGGAAGAGCACCTTCTCCCATACGTTCTGGCCTGATTGCTCTTCAGAGGCTCTTCTCAAGCTACCACTGCCCACAATGCTATGATGGCTGGTGACCAGAGAAAGAGCCTTCTCTGTTGTGGGCCCCCATCTATGGAGTGCCCCTTCCCAGGGAGACCTGCCTGGCATCTTCACTTTCTCTTTAAGCAGGCATTCAATCTTTGGGTCTTGCTAGACGATGCCGGATAAGCCGGCAGGGAGGCGGGGCGCACGCCGCCTCAGCTCCTACACGCACGATGCGCAGAGACTACAGAAGCCCTGTAGCGTCGGCCATTTTTGGTTTTAATTTAAAGGGGCCATGTGCGCCCCGAAGCTGCCGGACAAGGTAAGTGCCTTTTTAAAAAAATTAAGCCCCCCCCCGCTCCTGACCCCCCCTGCCCTCCCCGATGCCTCCCTGGTCACTCTTTCCCTGCCCGTCCTCCCTCTCCCCAATGTCCGTGCCACCCATCCTCCCTCTCCCCGATGTCCGTGCCGCCCATCCTCCCTTTCCCCGATGTCCGTGCCACCTGTCCTCCCTCTCCCCAATGTCCGTGCCGCCCATCCTCCCTCTCCCCGATGCCATCCCGGTGCCTGGCCTTCTCTTCCCCTCTCCTGCTGGGTCCGGCCTTCCCCCCCTGGGATCCCCCCCCTGGCCCGATGGGCACAGCGCTCATAAGAGCGCTGTGCCCAGTCCGTGGCTTTTCCTGGCTACTCACGAGTAAGCGAGTAGCCGCAAAAAGCCACGGACCTTGCTAGATGTTCCGCAGCCCCAGCCTCAGGCCGGGGCTGCGGAAAAGGCACGCCATAAGTGACTTTGCTTATGGCGCGTTAAGGGAAGCTTCAGCGTGGCCTGACCCCAGATTCCCCTGTGCGTCATCTGGACGCACAGCAGGGAAACCAGACCTCACAGAGCACTAAGGCCTCGTCTAGCAAGGCCCTTTAATATGTTGCTTTATTAATTTCACTGCTGGCACCTCAATATTTTTTAAATGTTTAATATTGTATTATTTTGGTACATATATTATTGCTTTGTTTATTTATGGCTATGTTGTTGTTGATGATGATGATTTTGGGTATTATGATTGTAAACTACCCTACTGGAATTTGTCAGTTGGGCAATATAAAAATCTCCTCCTCCTCCTCCTTATCATCACTATCATAATCATCATGAATAAGTAAATTGCATGCAGGTTTTTCCTCCTATGGGCCTGGCCCCTAAATCTTTTGAGTGCCCAGTAACAGTCCTGGTGGAGGGGGGAAAGATTGTTTTTTTAAAAAAGACATCTTTTCCACATGCCATTGTCATTCTGAAAATCGCTCCCGCTTCCAGGTCCTGTTTCTCTCCCAAAGTACTATTTCCCAAAAATAGAAGCTTCAGGGCAAATGGCAGCTTCTTTGGGGTGGTGGTGGTGGTTATATAGCCAGGCTACATGTTGCTGTCTCCTCAACAGAAGAGCAACAGTGATGAGAACCTGAGTTGGCCTAGTTTTCTAGCCGACTTTTGTTTTTCTCTATTTCCCCCCACAGAGCATTGTTAAGTTTTCATTGTTATTTGAACAGGCTATCTAGAGGTCAATGGGCTAGAAGGTTGTTTGGATTTCCTAAAATTGTGCCTCCCTTAAACTCTGGCTAAAAATATTGTTTCCAGAGTGTCCTGTGAACTTTCTGGGCTGCATACTAAAAAGGAGACACAATGTTGCTGCTATTTGTGTACCTCACCCTATGCCCCCAAGCCTGCTGCTAGATATGTTAAGAGGTGTCTGTCTGTCTGGTGCAGGACATTCTTTGTAAGTGTGAAGCTGCAGTGAACCTGAGCTCAGGTCAGGCACTTCAGACTGGGGCTGGAGAACCTGCGGTTCAGCTTCGATTGGCAGAAGTGAAGTCCCAATAACGATGTTGGAGAAATCCACAGTGGATTCAAAAGAGTTTGGATTTCTATGAATCCAACCTTTGCATTCTGTAGCCGGTAAGCTTTTTTCTGAGTAACGTGGACTTCTGGACCATTTCCCCCACTTTGGGGCAGAATTTATTTATTTATTTATTTATTTATTTATTTATTTATTACATTTTTATACCGCCCAATAGCCGAAGCTCTCTGGGCGGTTCACAAAAATTAAAACCACAGTAAAACACCCAACAGGTTAAAACACAATTACGAAATACAATATAAAAAGCGCAACCAGGATAAAACCACACAGCAAAGTTGATATAAGATTAAAATACAGAGTTAAAACAGTAAAATTTAAATTTAAGTTAAAATTAAGTGTTAAAATACTGAGTGAATAAAAAGGTCTTCAGCTGGCGACGAAAGCAGTACAGTGTAGGCGCCAGGCGGACCTCTCTGGGGAGCTCGTTCCACAGCCGGGGTGCCACAGCGGAGAAAGCCCTCCTCCTAGTAGCCACCTGCCTCACTTCCTTTGGCAGGGGCTCACGGAGAAGGGCCCCTGTAGATGATCTTAAGGTCCGGGTAGGTACATATGGGAGGAGGCGTTCCTTCAGATAACCTGGCCCCAAACCGTTTAGGGCTTTAAATGTCAATACCAGCACTTTGAATTGGGCCCGGACCTGGACTGGCAGCCAATGAAGTTGTAAAAGGACTGGCGTAATGTGATCTCGCCGGCCAGTCCCTGTTAATAACCTTGCTGCCCTGTTTTGCACCAGTTGAAGTTTCCGGACCGTTTTCAAAGGCAGCCCCACGTATAACGCATTGCAGTAATCCAAACGAGAGGTTATCAGAGCATGGATAACTGTAGCTAAGCTATCTCTGTCCAGATAAGGGCGCAGCTGGTATATCAGCCTAAGCTAATTTGCGCTAACACACACTCCTGCACGTGCACATTGTGCTAGTTAGTTAATTTGCATTAGTGCTAATTAACACTAACTAATGCAAAATAGCCCTAATGTGAATTAGCATAAATAGAAAGAAATTCTGGTTTAAAAAAATCTGATTCCATCAATAAGTGGATGACAGAATGAAAGATGGCTGACAATCTGTAAAACAGAGACAGAATGGGTTTAACAAAATTTGTACATCTCTGGTTCCAAGTCCTTTCTGGGGGAAATGTCCATCTTTTGGCCTTGCTCCATGTGATACAATGCCACACCTAAAGTTCTGGGCACCAAATGCAGCCATAGAAGAAATCCCTAGATCTGTTTCTTTGCAAACAGAGATTTGGTAATGGCTTGAAAAGTTGACAACAGTGTTCGTGTTGCACCAGAGGAACTGAAGGGCAACACCCACTGCGGATATTCCAGAACAAAATGGACTTCCATCTGGAACTCTTGGCTTATTTTCAAAAGCCCTCTGTAAGCAATGAGTTCAGACCTCTGGCAGGATTGATCTGTCCCACCAATCTTTAGAACCTGCTGGCTGGGCAGGAAGAGGGAAGAATGGAGGAGGAAGGGAGGAGGAGAAAGAAAAGTCCATGGAAGAAAGATGGAAGAGGAAGAAGTGGCCCTGCCTACTTTCGGCTCTGGCACTGCCCTCTAGTGGCTTCAGCCCTGTCCGCTGCCAGCATACAGCCCTGACAGATTGCCTCCAAGGGCATGTGGCCAGTGACAGCAAAAAAAAAAAAAAAGGTCCCTAGTTCCCAAAGTTACACTGATGGGAGGTTTGGTGGTCTTGATTGTCATGATTAATCCTCAAATTCCTAAATGTTTAGGATTTTTTTATGATAAAATTCATTCATTTTTAGGGACAGAGTGGTTCATACCAGTGAAGGTATTCCCAAAGATATGCTAGGCACTGGGCCTGTGTTAGGGCATCATGGGCAATCTCATGGCCTCCAATATCATCTGTATGCCGATGATACACAATTATATCTTTCTTCTCCGGATCTTTCTCCTGATGTTCACGATCGTATCTCGGCATGTCTCTCAGATATCTCAGCTTGGTTGCTTCATCGTCGTTTGAAACTTAATATGGCAAAGACTGAATTGCTTGTTTTTCCTCCTAAACTTTCTCCTCATCTCTCATTCTCTCTTACTGTCAATGATGTTACACTTACTCCGGTCAAGGAAGCTCGTAGTCTTGGCTTTATATTTGATTCCTCGCTCTCCTTTATTCCTCATAAAATGGCAGTAGCTAAATCCTGTCATTTTTTTCCTGTATAATATTGCCAGGATTCGATCATTTTTGTCTGTCTCTTCTGCCAAGACTCTTGTTCATGCATTGGTTATTTCTCGGTTGGACTACTGCAACCTTCTTCTCACTGGCCTTCCTTCTTCTCACATCAGTCCGTTGGTTTCTGTTCACCACTCTGCTACTAAGATCATCTTCTTGGCTCGCCGCTCTGACCATGTTACTCCACTTCTGAAATCTCTTCATTGGCTTCCAATTCACTTCAGAATCCAATATAAACTTCTCCTGTTGACCTACAAAGCTTTTCACTGTCTAGCTCCTTCCTATCTCTCCTCTCTCATCTCACACTATTGCCCCGCTCGTGCTCTTCGCTCCTCTGATGCCATGTTTCTCGCCTGCCCAAGGGTCTCTACTTCCCTTGCTCGGCTTCATCCATTTTCTTCTGCTGCCCCTTATGCCTGGAACGCTCTTCCAGAACATTTGAGAACTACAAGTTCAATTGCAGCTTTTAAAGCTCAGCTAAAAACTTTTCTTTTTCCTAAAGCTTTTAAAACTTGATTTTGTTCTGACTTTATATTGTTAGTTTTACCCTACCCAGTACCTGTTTACCCTACCCTGTGCCTGTTTGCATTCTCTTCCCCTCCTTATTGTTTTATAATGATTTTATTAGAATGTAAGCCTATGCGGCAGGGTCTTGCTATTTACTGTTTTACTCTGTACAGCACCATGTACATTGATGGTGCTATATAAATAAATAAATAATAATAATAATAATAATAATAATAATAATCAATATTGAATTGGGCCTGGAAAACAACAGGAGTCCAATGTAAATGTGAAATGGATCAACAATATCTGATGTGGAACAATTCTTATAGAAAATGCAATCCACCACTTGCAGGGTGAACTGGTATTTTCCAGGAAGAGTTTTGCCAAGTGATGAGCTGTTTGTTTAAGGCCAGGTTGAGCAAAATGTGGCCCTCCAGATGTAATTTGACTTGAACTCTCATCAGTCCTAGCCAGCATTGCCAATGGTGAGGAATGATGAGAGCTGTAATCCAATAGCATCTCGAGAGCCACATGTTCCCCATCCCTGATCTGGAGTTTCTGACTGTGCTAGCCCCATGTGATTTTCCAAAATATCTTTAACATCTCATTATCAATTGTATTTTAAACATATTTTTATTGAGCCTTTCAAAGAAATATACATCCAAAACACTATATATATAATTAAAAACCTGCCTATTTTTTTATTGCCTTTCTTCTTGCAGCCCATCCCAAATATTTTGAGGCGGTAATTTATTTTAAGAGTTTTTCAGAGGAGGAACAAAATGTGTCTGTCCAACTGTTCCTTTCCATCTGTCCTTATTCCTAATTGCGATAAATTCTCCTGTTGTTGTTTTCTGTAGAAACAATGCTGTTATCTTAGATGTTACCTGCAGGCTGCAGTGTTGCATTGATTATTCTACACACCTGTGGGAGGAGGAAAACAGCTTGCTGGGCCTTTGTCAGTGTGCTGATTGAATGACTGAAAATTGTAACAGATTGAAAGAGCAAGTGAGGGAAGAGGAGCCGCATACTACAAGATTCAGAGACAAGCAAAGGGACTCTATCTATACCTGGCAGCCAATACCAAGAGATCTATGATTTATTGTCTGAAAATTCCATTATCAGTCAAAAACTGGAAAACAAACTGACCTATTGATGGACCCCTGCTACAACAATATTTGGACTCTTGCCTTGGCTGAGAAAGTAGATGATGATGTTGATGTTGATGTTGATGATGATGATGATGATGATGATGATGATAGCAGCTAGAAGAAATACTGAGACAGTTGAGTTCACTGAAACCTGGTATTGTTTTTATTACCTATAGAAATGCAAACATGGAGATATAGGGACCACCAAAGGCACTCAGCAACTTTTGGAAAGGCAATATGAAATAAATAATAATGAAATAATTAATAAAAATGAAATAAATAACAGCAACAACAAGAACAACAACAGATGACAGGGGTTGGTAGGCATATTTAGTATTTGAAAGATTTTCATGAGATGCTCTCACAAAATGACAGTCCATTCACAAGACAGCTGCTTTGGTGGGCATGGTGAGTCACAAAAGACCCATTTTCAAAAAGGCACACTGGAACCCAAATGTAACCCACAGAAATTCCTGGAAATAAAGGTGACGCTGGAGACTGGCATTTCACTTTGCAGCAGGCCAACTTTCCGGGTTCAAAAAATATATATCAATCCTCCCACCCCAAATAAAAAATAAAAACCAGAATGGGTAGTGGCCTGGAGATTACCAAGAGAGGTATTGGCAGGCACAGTGGGTCCAAGAACACCACATTGGAGACTCCAGAGATAGAGCGTCATCAGATGGGTGGGAAATTGCATTTCCTTACCGTCGCTTTTCTCCTCATTTCTGTCCCATGATATTTCCTCTTTCTTCACACAGGGGAAGAAAGAGGAAGCAAACAATTACCATATGGTCCATTCAGTGGCCATTTTTATCGCACCACTTTTCCTGCAGGAAATGGCGGCACATTCCATTTAAAAAATAAATAAACCGGATTTAAAGGGGACTATTTTGTGATGGAAAGAAGGCAAGGAGTGGGAGATGCATGGGAGGCAGACATCATCATCAAAAGGACCCGCAAACATCCATAAGTGGGGAGTAACGAGCGTGTGATAAACTCTCGTCTGTTGATGCTCAGAAAATATTCATGAACTTCCTTTATTCTTCTCATGTAATTAAATCGAACCAACCACTATATGCACATATGGAATTCAATTTTCTATACATTTTAAACCCTTGGAAATCACATCTTGTATTAAGGGGGGGGAAGATGATAGATAGATAGATAGATAGATAGATAGATAGATAGATAGATAGATAGATAGATCTATTAAATGACCCAAGATGGTCCTTTAGTTTATGGAAATTCTCAACTGTATTTCTCACTAAAAATGCTGAATGGCTTCACAAATTGCTCTAGCTGCTACCCTTGCCATAGATTTATATAACGTATTTGTGGTGGAAAGGTAGTATATATATTCATTCATTAAGGGAGCAAACTTATCCTCGCAAAGTGGTGTTGGAGAGGGGTGGGGCATAGGATTGCTTGGTTTATGGGCTCCATGGCCAGAAGCAGGTCTCCATGGTGAGAAACAAGGCTCTGAGCCCAGAAACTCCCCTCCCCTCCCCCTCTGATGCAGTTCTCCTTGCGCTGGCTACATGTCTGCACTCACAAACAGAGCATGGGGATGGGAAAGGGGGGTGTTCTCTGCTGTGGGGATGAGAGGCGACTGAAACATCGACCATATGAGGAATCCTATGCACCCCCTCCCCCAGACTTCTCCTCTCCCTGTCCCTGCAGCCTCTTCTAGATGGTGAAATTGCTCATCTAGCTTAAATGCAGAGTAGCAGGCACAATGCACCTGATACTCTGCATAGGATACTCACAAGCCATATGCATGTTTAGACAGAAAAGAATCCTACAACTCCCAGCGCTCCCCAGCCAGGCATGCATAGGATAGGATTGCACCTAATTCAATCCATCCAAATCACTAAGGTCCTTTTGGTCTGTTTATAGATTGTGAGGAACGCTGTGTGCTGAAATTAATAAAGAAAATCCTGGATAGCCACCTACATCCTCAATGGCTCATTTGTTTGCAATTTAATTAACAGCTATCTTCTGGGAACATGTATGGAATCTCACGCACCATGAGACATTGCATGCCAGAGAAGCAAAACACATCTCATCCTTGGAACAGGCAAGCTGCTTCCTTGAGTTGTGCAATGAATCAAGGCTGCACAGGCTTTTGTTAGGAAAACAGGCTTAGCACTTTGGTTGTCAGCACATTCACTTGGGAATATGTGCCAGTGATTTAAATATGTGCTTTTTACATGCCCTCTTATCAGAGTGGTCTTGCATTTTGATAATCCATGAGATTGCTCTCTGCTTCCTTCTTCTAGTTATGCCATGCGCTAAGGTACATCTTTAAAAAGAAAAGAAAAAACGGAACTTAACAGTCTTCCTGAATTTAAGAAAGCCATAAAGACTGAACTCTTCCAGGAGGCTTACCCAGTTGAATTTTAAGATGCCTTTTAATAATGTATTAGTTTTATATGTTTTTAATCACTTTCTGAATTTATTGTATTTTGTATTTGATGTTGTTCCCCACCTCAATCCAAAGGGAGAGGCAAGTAATAAATAATAATAATAATAATAATAATAATAATAATAATAATAATAATAAATCACGAGCCTGTATCTTCATAGCAGAGAAGAAGTTCCTCATGCACCACAATGGATTGCTGATGTCATGTTCAAAGCATGTTTAGACAAACTGCTTGTTAAGGCTACTTTGCACTTCATGGGATTACACACAGAGGGAATCTACACGTCATTGTGAGGGCGCTTACATGCGCCCCCAGTGTGCCCCCACAACGACTGTGTAGACTGAGAAAGAAGAGACGGAGGAAGAGGCGGAGGAGGAGGCGGCTGGGGAACCGCCTCCCCACCGGCCTCCTGCTGCCAGGCTAAGAGCCACCCAGGTTGGCAGCAGGAGGCCGGCGGGGAGGTGGCGGCGGCCTCCTGCTGCCAGGGTAAGAGCCACTCGGGTCGGAGAGCTCGGCTTCCGCTTCCGCCGAGCTCTCCGACCTGGGTGGCTCTTAGCCTGGCAGCAGGAGGCCGGTGGAGAGGCGGTTCCCCAGCCTCCTCCTCCTCCTCCTCTTCCTCTGTCTCTTCTTTCTCAGTCTACACAGTCGTTGTGGGGGCGCACTGGGGGCGCATGTGTAGATACCTTACTTCCTTCGAGCACTTCCTTCCTTACTTCCTTCCCTCAGATACCTTACTTCCTTCGAGCACTGAGAGTTTCCAAGAGCAACACTATCTGGTCTTGGCATCCTAGCGTGGAATCACTGGAGACTTTTGATGCTTTGTAATACTTGCTTTATTTCCAAATATATAAGCAGAGAGCCTAGGTGACAATGGGGACAAGCTGCATACATGTATTCCAGAACTGTGGTTTAAAATGGATACTGTTTTATACTGTTGTTTTAATGTTTTTTGATGGTTTAAAATTTTGTATACTTTTTAACGTTCACTGTTTTTAACTTTAGTAAACTGCCCAGAGAGCTTCAGCTATGGGGCAGTATATAAATTTAATAAATAAATAAATAATACCATGCAGCCTCTAGAGAGGCTCATTGCACCCCAGAACTGCTTCTTTAGCTATATGTGTGTGTGTGTGTGTGTGTGTGTGTGTGTGTATGTGTGTATATATATATATATATATATATATATATATATATATATATATATTACTTTCCTAATGTTGATAGCCTTTCAAGAGTGATCTCCAACTGTTTCCTTATTAAGCTTTCCCCAACCTGGTGCCCTCCAGTTATGTCAGACTACAACTGCTGGTTTCAAAAAAGGGGAAGGAGGTAGTATAAGAAATCTAATATATACAAAGTGCCCAAGGCACGCAACTACGCAATATACATATAGTAATAGACAGTAGTAATAAACCTTATTTATTTACAAATGTGCAGATATATAATTGGTGCACAACAGCTGTCATCATTGGCCCACTACTGGTTCCTAACAAAACTCTGCATGAAAAGTACTCATGATATTATCATCATTTTTCAATAATAAGTATTCTTGATATAATAATCATTTTACAATAATAATTTCCAATGTATAATATACATAAATAACAGTCACAGTTTTTTTGACACAATATATTGCTGGTAATGACACCTTTTTTAACATATATTTTTATGACAGGATACAATGCTAGTAATTTATTTATTTAATTACATTTATATACCGCCCCACAGCTGAAGCTCTCTGGGCAGTTCACAAAAGCTAAAAACAGTAAACATTAAAAGTATACAAAATTTAAAAACCATCAGAGACATCAAAACAACAGTATAAAAACAGCAGCATCCATTTAAAACAACAATTCTGGGGTCCATTAAAAAACAAACTTAGCGTTCAATGCCTTTAAATGTCTGGGAGAAGAGGAAAGTCTTGACCTGGCGCCTGAAAGATAATAATGTTGGCACCAGGTGAGCCTCATCAGGGAGATCATTCCACAGTTGGGGGCCACCACCGAAAAGGCCCTCTCCCTTGTTGCCATCCTCCGAGCTTCCCTCGGAGTAAGTACTTGGAGGAGGACCTTAGATGTTGAGTGCAGTGTACAGGTAGGTTCATGTCAGGAGAGGCACCTTTTAAACATATATTTATAATATTTATAATAGTTCTTAACAGCGTTATAGACATTATTGACAGGTTTCCGCAGTTTTTTCTCCTGTTTTCATAAGAGCTTCATCGTAACAAACGCTGAAAGGATAAGATAACATATTTTTTGTTGGAAAAGATACACTGTCACCACATAGAAATCTATCAACTTAAGTTATGACCACATAGTTCCGACCAAGTTTGTATTCATTCACCCAGGATGAATCGGCTGAACACCATAAATTATTTTGTGATAGACCTCTCCACCCCATAATAATCCTTGGAGAGGTCTCACACACATGTAGAAGATTGGTATAAAGAAATATGGGATATTGCGATAAATAATAAATGAATATGTAATATTAGAGTTAGAAGGGGAATAATAAAAAAATAACGATTTTGAAGAGACATAGAAATTGTTATTAGAATATGTATTATTAAAAGGGGGAGGAAGAACACCTCCAGAGGATTCAATGCAATTTTGGAAAGTAGAATAAGATCCCAGTGGTTGGAGTGCACTTATTAATGTGAGTTAGTTTAAGAAGTATAATGTATAGTTAAGAATTGGAGATGAATATTTTTTAATGTATGTATATGATTTATTATTTGTAGCTATAGAAAAAATCAATAAAAAATATATTTAAAAAAAAGTCTGTAATGATGGGCCCTGGCTGACCTATCACTGCTTCCAGCTATATTTTGAGATACAGGTGTTTATTTTAACCTATAAAGCACTAAAAAGTCTGGGATGAGAGAAACTGGAAGCTGCTTTCTTCCAGATGAACCTGATCACCAGTACTGATCTTCCTTCTGAGGCCCTTGTTAGAAGTTAAGTGGTGGTCGGTGCACCAGGAAGATTTCATTGGTGGCATGCTAGCTTTTGAATTCCCTGCCTAGGAAGATTTGTTGGGTGCCACCATTATTACTTTGTAGGTGCCTGGCCTGTTCATAGAGCTTTTAATGGTAATTAAAGTTAACTACTTTATTGCAGCAGCAGCAGCACTTTCTATTGTTAAAAGTTGTTCCAATTTTAATGTTCATTTGCTAACTGCCTTTTAAAATAAAAAGGTGGAATTTCGAAGTTGACTGCTGCTATCACTAATCATTTTTCTGAGCTATAATGCAAAGTCTTTCGGGTGTGGAGGTGACATTCTAAAAGTACCTATATCCAGGGGTCTTCTGTGCTATGGTGTATTTAGTTCAGTGGTTAAGTCTACCTCATCAGTGTCCTATCTGTGCAGTCTAACCAATGATCAAGTTCGTAGCTCAGCTCTAGACTTTTGCGCAAAAGGTATCAAGCAGCTCAAGCAGAGGTGCAATTCAATGCCAAATTCTATCCTCTTTGTCCACAATGAAATGGGAAAACATGACATGTGTAAATGAGATTGAGGCTGCGCACACTTACTTGAGTATAAGCTTCATTGAGGAAATTGGCCCTCAAATAACTCATGGCATAGATGAATTATTTGAGGGTTGTCTAATCTTCAAACAACCCCTGCCACCTGGTTTTGCATGACACGACAAGGCAGAGCTAGCTGAGGGTGCACAGGCAGCATGCAAAAATGGTGCCCATGGGTGGCCTGCATGACATGACAGCCCATGCAGATAAATTAAGCCACAGTGGGATGTCATGGCATGTAAACAGGCTCAGTAGGACTTCTGAGTAAACATGCATACCATTGTGCTGTAAATGACGTTAACACTTTCTGAAAGTCATCAGAGTGGCATCTTTGACACACTGAACTAAATAGTTTATCCTCCATGTGTCTCCTCTTTCATCAAGCATTGCCATCCATGGGATTCTATGGGTTCCTTATAATAAGCTATTCTATTTATATGAATAATTGCAAGATTTGGCTATGCACTGTGCCACGACACAGGCTCTTTACAACAGGCCTGTCCGCGGTCACTCCCTGCTCAAGCTAAGCACCACCACTTTATGAGCCTGAGGTGAGGGACAAACACCACCTTTCTACAAACTATGTGGAGAAAGGGGTTAAACAGGAATAATTTCAGGAATAAAATAATGCGCTGTGAATTATATGTGCTGATGGTGAATTAATGTCAGAACGGGTGTTATATGTATATAACTGCAGAAGATAAATGCCAAGGAGACACGTGGGATTTTTGTGGTAGCAAAACAAAATGAGTAAAAATTTATTTCAATGTTCACAAACTTTGTTTCATAATAAAACTTCTCAGACCCTTTTTAAAACCTCTCATCCAATCCTTTCTCTCTTCTCAAACACGCTTTCCTTTCTCTCACGCCTTCACTCTTGAACTTTCTTTATTATCAGGATTGTTTAATATACACCAACTGACTATCTGCACACTACACTCAAAAGACAACCCTCTTTACCCTGATCCTCTAATTCTCTCTCGAACCAAAGTACTTCAAAAAACAACACCTCTATCACCTCAGTCATTCCCTTATATATCCTCCTCCCCCCCCCCCCCCCCCGTCCTAAGATACTCCACCCACTCAGGTCAACATTCTAAACACAATAGACTTACAAATTCTAGACATACATTAGGGAACTGACTTGTGGGGTGTAACGCCACATGCACATCTTAAAAAGAGCATATAATTTAAACATTGATTGATTGATTGGCCTGGAGTTGTTTTTGTTCTGTGCCAGGACTCTGTTGGAGTTGGGAATTTTATACTCTGAGAATTACTGTTGGTCCATAGCTTCTGAGTCACATGAGATCTGCTAACTACACTCACTGGTAAAGTCAAGGTGCAATTCTATGCATGTTTATACAAAAAGAAGGGAGTCTGAGGAACTGAGGCAAATAGTGGTGACAAAAGATGAATTTCTCAACCTTATTGACAAATTGAAAGCAAATAAATCACCAGGCCCAGATGGTATCCTAGAGTTCTCAAAGAACTCAAATATGAAATTGCAGACCTCCTCACAGAAATATGCAACATGTCCCTATGCTCAGCCTCTGTTCCAGAGGACTGGAAGATGGCCAATGTAACACCAATTTTCAAAAAGGGATCCAGGGGGGATCTGGGAAATTACAGGCTGTTTAGCTTGACATCTGTTCCAGGTAAATTGGTTGAAAGCATTATTAAAGATAAAATAAGTAAGCATATAGAAGGGCAGGTCCTGCTGAAGAAGAATCAACATGGCTTCCGCAAAGGCAAGTCCTGTCTCACTAATCAACAAGCATTCTTTGAGAGTGTCAACAAACATGTAGACAGTGGTGATCTGGTGAACATTATTTACTTGGACTTCCAAAAGGCTTTTGATAAAATCCCCCACCAAAGACTCCTGAATAAACTTAGTAGTCATGGAATAATAGGAGAGGTCCTCTTATGGATCAGTAACTGGTCAAAGAACAGAAAGCAGAGAGTAGGAATAAATGGTAAATTTTCCTGATGGAGGGAAGTAAATAGTGGGGTCCCACAGGGTTCGGTATTGGGACCAATTCTTTTTAACTTGTTCATAAATGAACTGGAATTAGGAGTGAGCAGTGAAGTGGCCAAGATGCCTGCTTACCCTACCCTGTACCTGTTTGCATTCTCTTCCCCTCCTTATTGTTTTACTATGATTTTATTAGATTGTAAGCCTATGTGGCAGGGTCTTGCTATTTACTGTTTTACTCTGTACAGCACCATGTACATTGATGGTGCTATATAAATAATAATAATAATAATAATAATAATAATAATAATAATAATAAATTATTTAAGGTTGTTAAAATACAGAAGGATTGTGAAGAGCTCCAAAGGGATCTCTCCAAGTTGGGAGAGTGGGCATCCAAATGGCAGATGCAGTTCAATGTAAGCAAGTGTAAGGCGATGCACATTGGGGCAAAAAAACCCAACTTCAGGTATAACCTAATGGGATCTGAGCTGGCTGTGACTGAAAAAGAAGGAGATCTTGGGATTGTGGTGGACACTGGACAGCTCAATGAAAATGTCCACCCAGTGTGCGGCCGTTGTAAAGAAGGCAAACTCCATGTTAGGCATTATAAGAAAAGGAATTGAGAATAAAACAGCCAGTATCATTCTGCCCTTATACAAATCTATGGTGCAACCACACTTAGAATACTGTGTACAGTTCTGGTCACCACACCTAAAAAAGGATATTATACAGCTGGGAAAAATGCAGAAAAGGGCAACTAAAATGATTAAGGGGCTGGAGCATCTCCCCTATGAGGGAAGGTTACATCAATTGGGATTGTTTAGCTTGGAAAAAAAGAGGCTGAGGGGAGACATGATAGAGGTGTACAAATAAAAATACAATACTTGTATCTTTAACAGTTGTGTAGAAAACGGAATTTCAGCAGGTGTTATTTGTATGCAGGCAGCACCTGGATACAATTCCCTCTTCATCACAACCATTAAAGCTACAGGAGCCCCACCTAGCATGACCAGTTAAAAGAGGGCAGGGCTCCTGCAGCTTTATCTGTTGCAATGAAGAGGGGATTCCATCAGGTGTTGCATGCATACTAATGACACCTGCTGAAATTCCCTTTTCTATACAACTGTTAAAGATACAAGTATTGTTGTCTGAACAAGCTCCCTGTCAGTAGCCATGCATGTTGACAAAAGAAACACTCCAGAGGTGGTTTAAGAGAAGGTTTACTTCATGGACAAGTAATTTTCCATCCCAGGGTAAGATAGCTGAGGTCAGCCCTGCGATCAGCGATCAATGGAGCCAGGGAAGGAGAAGAAGAAAGCAAGTGGAGGTAGGAGACAGGAAAGGGCAGAGCCAGCATCCCAGTAATCCCCTCTCCACCTTGATCGGCTACACGTTAACACTTTAGCTTCAGGTTCAGTGACCTGTAGCCCGAGTTCTGCTAACAACAAGCGCCGTGTCCCCTTTTTCATATGGTCACACTACCATCTCAGTAGCTTGGAATAATTCAGCAGGTGAAATTGCATATTATGTGTGGTGGAGAAACATCATCTGCTGAATGTCTGTCAGCTGTTAAAGGCACCACAGCCCTGCCCCTAAGTGACAATTAATTATGGTTGTCATGGACGACTTAGAAGAACATGATCCGTTTTAAGGGCCTGGATCAAGAGGAAATGGTAAAACGGTGTCTAAGTTCTAATCAGCCTTAAATAATAAATGGAATCGGAATGCCTTTAAGGTTAGATGAATCTATAAATCAGTAACTCTGGCTTTGTTCGGTTTTTAATGGATGTTCTGGACTGTAAGGATATTGCAGAAGCTAATTCATCCTCTGTATGTGTGTGCCTGAATGACGAAGAGCCCATATCAAAACTAAGGACAACAGACTATTTCGTGGGCCAGAGAGCCCACAACTTAAGACGAGTCTGCATAGACATATGTTCCTTTATTGGACACAAAGAGGCAGTTTTGCAACTCCTTCACTGGTGCTGTGCACTCTGAAGAGTGGAAGGAAGCCGTCAATCAAGAGAGGAGGCCGAAAATATCCCAAGGGAAGCGGACACGGTAACTGGCGGGTGGTTAGTGTGCAGCTACATTAGTTTCTGAAAACAAGGGACAACTTCCAGCCTTCCTCCGCAACTTGGCGCCCTCCAGCTGGCGTCAGACTACAGGTACCATCATCCCCAGCCAGATCTGGCTGGGGATGATGGGACATATAGTCCGACACTGGCGACGGGTTGCAGAGGAAGTCTGCTGAAAAAAGGACTTTAAGGAAATTCTCATGTAAACGATTGTGGAGCGTTTCCTAATTAGGAGTAGCGCAAAATACCAGTGTTGTTAAATACTTCCTAAGATGCTGCAGAATTTTCGAGTTTTTCGACAACCTGGAAGAATTTCTGGCGGTACTCTTCATTCGGCGAACCTTAAATGTCTGGGCAAAATGATTCAAACCTGCATCAAACCTCTCACCTCCCTCTGCCACCGATTTTCTTGGGGTTTGCTTCCATGTAATATATTTAAGAATCTAGCTGCTACTTTCTTCAACTAGCAGGCTTAGGAAGGGAGGAAAAGATGGCAAGCCTATCGAACATGGTTGTGCCTTTTAACTGTTGGATGACAGGCAGAAAATCAACAGGAAAGTCTTTCCCAGACTATTGATGGGAGGAATTCGGTAGTGTGTGTCTGTGCTAAAGGAACAGGAAATATCTCAATAAGGAATGAAATAAAACCCTGAACAATGGAACCATTTTGTACGTCGATTCTCTGGGTTGTATTGATTGTCTAGCTTAAGTCCCATTCCTTTCAATGGATCTAGTCTACGGAGGGCTAACATTGGATACAACCTTCGGTTGTATACATTCCTGACCCATCCCGATTGAAAGCATCAACATTGCCACGATTTATCAAAAGATGCTGTCTGACAGGCAGAAATTAAGCTGGTTGATCTGCGTTGATCCATGTGTCACTATGTCAAAAGACAGCGGTCCCTGTTCAGAAGGAATGCAGAAGGAAGCTCAAGTGGTTGAATCTCAGACAAACATTATCCATCCAAACACCCAAGAACCATCTTCTCAAAGCTAAGGATTTAGTTGGTTTGTTTTGCTTTTTGTTTTTCTAGGAGAGAATGCAGCAGGAGAGGGCTGGCCAGCGACAGGGAACGAGCATGGACCCCATACCGATGGCAAGGGATGCCGATTCGGCTTGATGCCAGGCTTTTTGAATGGGGCGGAGTGAGGTCGAATCCGCACCCATTACGGTGCCCCTATTTCCTTCTCCAGCCTATTTCTACTGTCTAAAACAGCCTCCCCCAGCCCGGCGCCCTCTAATGTGTTGGACTACAATTCCCATGCTTGCTGGGATTATGGGAGTTGTAGTCCGACACAGTTCCTGTGCTCCAGGTTGGGTAAGGCTGTTCGAAAAATAAAAAAAAATCGATTGTAAAGGACCCCTCAGCTCATTGAATCAAAGCAAATATCTAAAGGCAGGGCGGGGGATGGAGTGTGTGTGTGTGTGTGTGTGTGTGTGTGTGTGTGTGTGTGTGTGAGAGAGAGAGAGAGAGAGAGAGAGAGAGAGAGAGAGAGAGAGAGAGAGAGAGAGAGAGAATGTGCTAATATAGACAGCCCGCTCCTCTGGAAGTCTGCTAAATGGCAATTCAAGAGTATGCATCTTAAAAACTGCAGTTCTCAAACCGGTCTTGGAGTAGTTCCATTGACTTCAATGAGGTTAGTCCAGAATAAGAAAAGGGAAAGTTGCAACCGTCTCCTTTTAGGATAGCTGCCTAAACCGGTTAAAGAAAGAAAGAAACCCCTCTACAGGTTCCGAACTAAATCGCCCAGGGACTGATTGAGTACATCTTTCTAAATTTACTCCCACCCTAAGCAGGAAAACATTCCACGCGTCAGGTACCCGCCCTGCCGCCTGAACTGCATTCCTGAGAAGGCGAACATTTTTTTGCTCGAACCCAAGCGTTTATAAACAAATTGTCCCCCGACAACCTTCCTGAAGAATCTGGGAGGCGACAGCAGAAGATAAAGTTTCATCTTTGGCTGTCCCTTGCAAAACGGATTCTCCCCCACCTCCGACAGGAAGATTAAGGGGGCAATCCTATCATACACACATCTACCCCAGAGGAAGCCCCATTGAACTTAATGGGGCCTACTTCTGAGTAAACTCTGTAAGACTCCAAGGGGGCTGATTTTTGAGTCGAGGGTTGCATTTCCACCCTCTGAAGTTTTCTATTTTTGATGATGAAATAATATGAACATAATGAAATAATGTGGCTGCCTGCCACGATTGATTACATACATCGGCGAGTCGGCGCTACTCTTTCACCTCAATCTTACTGTCAAGGAAATGTTTTGGGGACGGCAGCCCTAAGGCTTCAACGAATCCCACCTGTACGTGGATGGAGAGCTGATCCGCAGAGCCTCATTTGAATGTCTGCAGACCCCCTCCTCGCTCGCTTCGTCTTGGGACTCCGGGGCTTCACCATCAAATCAATTCTCACCCCCCACCCCCAATCGTGCTTGTTGAAATCTTGCCTGATGGAGAGATTTGGAGATCTCGCGCGTGCCTGTGATCTTTCAGCCTAATTTCTGCATCACAGTGTAATAATTTCACTAGTTGGGATTTTGAGTAGAAATCAGTGCTTTTGTCATCAATAGGATCTGAAGCAGAATTAAAACACGTCCCATAAAGTTCAAACTGACAAATCCGCAGGCCAGTCAGGGTGGCAGTATCAACAGGGTTTAGAATCGAGGTCGGATCGGATAGATTGGCCACCTTACACCCGCCTATCCCCACTAGCAGGGCATCTGTGCCTGTAGCAGTGACAGGCAGCAAAACAACAGGTATAGTTTTTCATAGCTAAGAAGTAAGAACCCACTTCTAAAATATAAACCTTTTGGCCCAGCCAGCCTCTGGGAAACCCTCCCTCGCGCGGTTTGGGAGGTGGAAAATATAACACCCTTTAAACGCCTCCTGAAAACGTATCTTTTCACACAAGCTTTCCCTGGACTGTAACTTATTTTGTTGCTGTTTTGTGTGGTATTTTGAACTTTTATAGCTTATATTACGATCTGACTTGTGGGATTCATGGCTTTAATTGTAAACTGCCCAGTGAGCCTCGGCTAATGGGCAGTATAAAAATGTAATACAATAAATAAATAAAACGACCTGCTTGTTGTATGAGAAATGGGAAACCTGGAACAAGATCACACCTTATTCTACTAGATGACTGACTAGATCTCGAGGAGCTACCAGACCGATCACCAAAAGTGGTTTCCTTCAGGGAGGGGGGAGGCACTGAAAGAATGAGGAGAGACGCATCCTTTCGCCGCTTTTCTGCCTCCCTTGCACTAAGGCTGAAGAAACGCATTAAGAGGGTCGGGGGGGGGGGAAGGTTCCTGCATAATGACGTAGGGTGACCATATGGAAAAGAGGACAGGACTCCTGTATCTTTTAACACTTGTATAGAAAAGGGAACTTCAGCAGGTCCCATTTGTATGCATGCAGCACCTGGTGAAATCCCCTCTTCGTCACGACAGTTAAAGCTGCAGGAGCCCTGCTCTTTGGTCACCCTACGTAAGGCAGGACATTTGGGCAGGAGTGAGAAAAGATGCACTGGAGCAGGCTCTTTTCTGAGCAAGGTTCAGGATTGCTAACAGCGTTATGCTCTACCTGTCTACTCAAAAGTAAGTCTCATTCCCTTCAATAGGGCTTACTCCCAGGTAAGTGGGACGGCAGGCTAAAGTTACAATTCTGTGTAAAGTTACTGGGATGGATGCCCCAAGGTCCCTGTCTCCATGGGGCATGCTCCATCCGGCGTAGGCATTGGACTCCAAATGGGATTTACTGGTGAGCAAATGCCATTGAACTCGGTAACCTTCCAGTGACTTCCAAAGAAGGCAGGCGTAGGATCGCTTGCGTTTTGCAATCTATGATGCCCCGTGTCAATTTCAAAGCGGGCACTTAAGCGCTGGCGAGGACGTCATCATCTTCCCATTCCCAGCCGTTTCTCCCCTTCATATACAACCGCAGACACATTTCCCACCTCCGCACTATCTCCCATTGTTTCATCTGGCACCACATACGTCCCATGATGCCAGCATCCCGTTGAGCGATTCTTTACACAGAGAGTCAGCACATTCGACCATTTTTATTCCAACTTTTATTCGAAAATAACCAGGATCGAGAAAGTGTAATAAAACTGTCTTTCACACACACACACACACACCACGACAGGCACATTTTCTGAAAGCATTCTTTCTTTTTTCCAGTGGCAGTACTTTTTGTGGGTTTCCCTTGGGTCTCTTTCCCTCCTGAATATACCCTGGCTGCAGCGTAAGCCATCCAGTGTTGCCAGGGTAGACCCCTACGAGGTACTTCTATTCCCCACCCACCCCGGTCGGGAAGGGGGAGAATCGACTGATTCTAGCAGAGGAGGGTACACCAAAGTGCCGAGGGCAGGACCAAAAAAAAGTATTTTTATTGAAATAGAAATATTAATAAAATGCTGCAGCCCAGATTTGCTTAAACAGGTTGTGTTTTTTTACAAGTGTAAAAGAATTTAATCCTCCTTCCGACACCTCTCTCCCCCACCCTCAATTCGCTGTAGGACTCCCTGATTTACTATGATGCTCGCCTACAAAGCCCTGATTCTGGAAAAGCACGCACCTGCATTTTGTTTTTAAAAGAGCCCTCCCTTCTGTTCGATTGGAAAATTAAAGGAACATTAGGAATGACTTCATTAGTCAGTGTCTTAAGATCATGATTCTCAAACTAGTTAAGCTTCTGGGGTCTGTCTTAAATGCGTTTAAAGGCTGCAATCCTATCTTCTGTGGATTCAGTGGATCTTACTTCTGAGTAAATCTGCATATGATTGAGTGCATGCCGTTATCATAAAACAAACTGAAGGATTACATCCCCCCTCCCCATCGGATCACACTATAGACCAGCATTCAATGGGTTGCACCCGTTTAGGAGGTGACAATAATGTTGCCTCTAGTAATCTCTCAGGCCATAGCTAGACCTAAGGTTTATCCCTGGATCGTCCAGGGGACAAACCTGTTCATCTAGGTGACACACAGGGGATCCAGTGCTCAGGCAGGGGCTCAGCCAGGATAAACCTTAGGTCTAGCTGTGGCCTCAGACGCTACGATAGAGGCTAATCAGATGTATTTGCCGTTGAAAGTCAATGGGGTTTACTGCTGTATACACATTTTAATTTAGAATCAGGGTTGCAGGCAAGATTCGAACTATTCACTCTCCAGACAAATCCTTCACAGACATAATCTTAAAAAAGCTGGAGATAATGCAGGTTTACTCAGGAGTAACCTCTCCTGCATGCAAACGGACTGACCCCTAAGTAATGCATGCATAGAATTTCAGCCTGAAGCTAAACAGTTTACTCCCGGAATAGACAACTTGTACCCATCCCTCTACAGATATTGTTGGACTGCAACTCCCTATTGGCTCTAGCTAGTAACCAGCTGTAGCTAGCATAGCAGGGGGCTGCAAATTGCCTAGCCCTGGTTTACTTGGATCTTAGGCTGCAATCCTATCTTTATTTATTCAAAATTAAGTCCCGTTAAAATCAATGGGGCTTACTCCCATTGATTTCAATGTAGGATTACAACCTTGATCCCCTTGAAATCAATGGGGTTCTTTACGGTTACCAACTTCTTACAGGCCCAGTCTGACCTGTGCCTCAAGGCTGCTAAAGTCACAGGAGCCCTCATCGTCAAAAAGTTGGGAACCCTGTTTAAGTTTGTGTGGTACCTACTGTAAGCAGCCCCATACAGCAGTTTGTGAGAATCGCAGTCTTAGGCTGCAATCCTGATGCATGCTTACCTGGAAGTAAAACCCACTGAACACAATTGGACTTACATCTGGGTAAAGTTGCATAGGATGATACTCTAATTATTATAGTGGAGAAAAGTATAATAATTTCACTCACGACTATAAAATGGCTCAAAAGCTGCGATTTGGGCGCACCTGGCAATCTTGCGAATGACAAGCTATTTCTACGGCTGCAAGAAATGCCGAATCCAATAGTAGGGAGGGACCTCCAGCCCATCAGTAAGACGCCCTGGGGTCCACCAGATTTTTAAAAAAACAAACCCAAACCAAACCGCTTTTGATTTTGGTCTCAAGGGAAATCCATCATTAAGGCACAGTCTTTATGCTTTTCAGTCTGCGGACTTTTAAAATTCGTTTTAGTGCATAGAGAGCCTTCTTGTCTTCTGTCCTTACGTTACCCCTTCATGAGGGAGGGGGCTTGGCTAGTTCTAGCGTTACACCGGCAGGGTCTCTGTTGGATAAGGCCGATAGGAAACAAGCGGCTGCAAGGACCCGGGCAGCCGGAGGGGGCAGTAGAGTGGAGACACGCCGAGCGCCGGCGAGGAGGAGGTGGAAGCGGGGAGCGGCGAGGTCCGCTGGGGGAAGAGTTGGTGCGCATCGCCGGGCGTCAAGGCCTTCCCCACGGTCGCCTCCAGGAGCATGGAGTCGGGAAGGCCGTAGCAGTAGAGGGAAGAGGCTGCCGCCGCCGCCGCCGGGAAGGGAGGAACGAGCCCGTAGGAAACGGCGGGCTGAGGCAGAAGCCGAGAGTAGCCCGAGGAGGGGACGGGCCACAGCACCGCCCTTTCTCCCAGCGGGGTCGGCGGCTGCTGCTGCTCGGAAGGCTGGAAAGGTCGGCTCAGGATGCTCTCGATGGCGAAGGAGCTGAAGAACTTGGAGCCGCCTGAAGAGGCCGAGGCGGCTGCCGGTCCTGGCCCGGGCGCCGCTGCCGGGGGCTTCTGGTCGGCGCTGGGGCAAGGAGAGGCTGGCGGCGGCGGCGGCGGCGGCGGCGCCTGGCTGGCCTCGGCGGCGGGCCCGGGCCGACTGAGGCGTTTCCTGCGCCTGCGGAAGACGCCGTCGGCAAAGGTGTACTCGGAGCTGGGGTTGAGCATCCAGTAGTTGTCCTTGCCCCACGGCCGGGCCGGGTCGCGGAGCACCTTGACGAAGCAGTCGTTGAGCGAGAGGTTGTGGCGCACCGAGTTGCGCCAGCCCGTGTAGGCGCCGCGGAAGAAGGGGAAGCGGCCCATCAGGTACTCGTTGATCTCGGCCAGAGTCAGGCGCCCCCCGGCGGAGTCCCGGATCGCCATGGCGATCAGCGCGATGTACGAGTAGGGCGGCTTCGGGCGACGCGTGTACGGCTTGCCTCCGGGGGCTGCCGCCGCCGCTTTGCCGGCCGGGGAAGGGCATGGCTCCGGCTCCGAGCCCTGTCTCGGGGAGTCCTCGTGGCCGCTGGCCGGGCTGAGCGCGGCGCAATCGCCGTCCGAACCCAGTTCGCTCTCGGCGGCCAGTGGAGACGCCGCGCTGCTGCTGCTGCTGCCGCCTTCGTGGTCGCTGCCGCCGAACTTGTCCTCGTAGCGTGGAGCGAAGACCTCCAGCTTCATGTCTGCGCCTCCAGCCTCGAAGGGGCCCAGGTCGTCCCCCAGATCTCTCCCTCCTCGTCACCAGGTGCGCGCGCGTAGGACTTCCTGCGGTTGACGGCGTTGGCCTCGGCCTCCAAGGGGTGTGTGTGCAACACTAGGAGAAGTTGGGGGGCATGTCTCCCCTCGGAAGGTACGCGGGAGGGGGGATTAGTCGTTTTCCCTCCACCGGGGAGTCACGCAATGGTTTCAGAGCGACGACAGGTGAGCGGCGTTCCTGTGCCTCCACGACGCCTGAGATGGCACCAAAAAGCAAGTTGTGAGAAAAGTCTGCAAACTCCGAATTCCTTTGGGAAAGTGTTCCTTTTGGGGGTGGCGATGGCTTTCCCCTCCTTAGTATGTGGGTAAGAAGAGGGTCTCTTTCTCCATTCCCTCTCCCCTTTCAAAGTCTCCTTCTTAGAAAGCCAAATCTGTGCGCTTCACTCTTAGCATTCATGAATTCAGATCGAGACTCTTTCTTTGCTTCCAAGAGCTGTATCCTTGAGCGGAAGAGAGCCTGTCTGCCTGTCTCTTCCCACCTGGATGGTGCCTAGAAGTTTGGACGCCCTCCTGCTTCCTCCCTCCTTCCTTCCCCAGATAAGCGTCTGACTGGAGTGGCGGGGGATGACCCTTCCAAGGAAGATGCTCTCGCTCACTCGCTCTCACTCGCCCCACCGCTTCAGACGGCGGAGTTCAAGGTAACAGGTGGCTGAAGAACTTCGAATCAACTTTAGGAATCCCCCAAAGTCCCGCTGGGTCGATTCTCTTTCTGGGAGGGATCGCTTCGATCGTCTTCAGAGGCTCCCCAGAGGATCAGCCCCAAGTGCTTTCCAAATAAGATTTTTTAAAATAATAATAATAATAATGTGAATGAAACCTGGCTGAATTAGTTGTCGGCTGTGCTGCGGTCCTCCTTCCTGGTGCTCGGGCTGCAGAGGAAAGAGAGGCGCGCTGAGATCCGTCCAGTCAGCCCTGGGCTGGCTTGCGAGCTGCGTGCTGGCGGGAGCAACACTCGAACTGCTGCTGCTGTTGTCATTAGTGGTATATTGTCATTATCTCTCTCCACGACTGCCAGCCCTGCCCATTATAACGCTCAGCCGGCTGGGGAGGAGGTGGAGCTACCCCCTGAGGCTTCTGAGAGGCTGCTGGGTGGGGATGCAGGCAAGGTAGCCAGACTGAAAAAAAGAAAGGAAAAAAAGGTGGGCATCTACCGGAGCCTTGGGGATGACGGGGAGATCGTGTTGGAAAAGGTGGTGCGGGCAGGTGGTTGGTTTGGTTTTTTGCTCTTGCCAGCCCCGCCTAGTCTCTGGGGTTTCTCCCAATGGAAGGAGCCAAGGTGGGCCTGGCTGCCCCTCCCGCTCCCATTGCAGAGCAGGTTACTCTTAGGTGTAAAGTGCATGCTGACTTATAGGTGGCAGAGTCCAAACCTGCAGCATCCTGGTGCATTCTTCTTCTTTTTCTTGAATTTGGTGTCTCAAGGAATATACGCAGCTGCAGCCCTCTAGACAGTATTGCAACACTAATTCTGGGATGCAGAGCCTTTGATTTTAAATTCTAAGCCATTCATTAGAATGGAGGGCCTGGCACAGTCTAGTAATGGTTTGATCAGGGATAGACAACCTGGAGCTCTCCAGGTTTTTTTTTTTTTACTACAACTCCCATCAGCCCCAGCCAGCATGGTTAATGGACAGGGATTCTGGGAATTCTTCTCCAAAGTATCTGGAGGGCATTAAGTTGCCTACCCTTGGGTTAGATTGTCCAGCTAGGACTACGGGTGGGTGAGGATTTTACTTCAGTTCTTTTTCTAACTGAAAATTTCCCAAAATATGCAAAATTCTTCATATTGGGGACAGAAAGAACTTCAGAATTTTTTATTTAAAAAAAAAGAACGTGGGGGGAAAGTAAACTGATAGATGTGTTCATCCAGGCAGGGGGCTCTGGGTAGTTGGCTCTTAAAAGTCTTGAATTTGAATCCCTGTATATTCAACCATATTTCTGGTGTTGCATTAGGGTTGCCTCTTTTTTTCTGGCAGGTTCCGCATCTTTTATAACTACATGGAAGGCAGGTACAACATGGTCCTCTCCATGCTGGGAATTGCTGAACCAATTGAATTTGCTCAGGGCACATGGATGAGAATTTCATTACTTTTCTTTTGATAAGAATTTACCAAAATGGTCAAATTTCTTCATTTCAGGAGGGAAAGAACTTGAGATTTAAAAACAAACAAACAACCACACACCTGAATGTGGGAGAATTCAAAACGGACAGATTTATTTCCCCCCGCCCCCGCCCCCGCCCCCACTAAAATTGAGGAGATCCTGGATTCAAATTTCCAACCAGCCATGGAAGCTCACTGGCTGCTTTTGGCTGAGTCACTAACTTTTAGCCTATCCTATCCTACCTTACAGGGTGGTTGTGAAGATAAACAGTGACAAAGAAATATGTAACCCCCAAAAGATATTGATTGCAATGAGTAATAATATATTTTTATGCATATTCCTCAAAACCAAACTTGGGTGTAAAATGTGAGCACAGTGTTATTATCTGTGTTCCTGTTTTGAGTTATACTTGCATGGTAGGATGGCTTAAGAGTTGGATAGGTTGATCAAGCTTACCAGGTGACCTTGAGCCAGTCTTCTCGTCTAACCTACCTCACAGGGTTGTTGTGATAATAAAATGTGAGGGGAGAAAAAGGCATGTATGTCTGCCTGAGCCCCTTGGAAAAAGTGGGAGCAAAATGAAATGAATACCCGCTATTGACTAAATCCTTTGAAGTAGTAGTGGTTATGTTCAGTCAAGGATTTCAAGTGGTTGGGATGCTCTGGGAAAAACCCAACACCTTCATTTTGTGTACCTTTCTAATTTCTCTGTATAGGAAAGTGTCAATGAAACTCATTACTCACAAATACATATGAACATCCCATGGGGCTGGATATTATTATTATTATTATTATTATTATTATTATTATTATTATTATTATACTCTCAGTCTGCAAATAAAAGCTGCTTGAACACACAGCTGCTGTTCTATCATTTTGTGCCAGGATAAAATCCTGATATTGTAATTTTTATAAATGACATTTAAATAAAATTCATAAATGTAATGAGTGTTAAGGTTTGTCTTGATCACAGTTTTTTTTTAAAAAAAGTCTTCAAGTTGAATTAAGTTTTGAATTGTTATTATTATTATTATTATTATTATTATTATTATTATTATTTATATAGCACCATCAATGTACATGGTGCTGTACAGAGTAAACAGTAAATAGCAAGATCCTGCCGCATAGGCTTACATTCTATTAGAATCATAGTAAAGCGATAAGGAGGGGAAGAGAATGCAAACAGGCACTGGGTAGGGTAAACAGGCACAGGGTAGGGTAAACTAACAGTATAGAGTCCAAACAACATCAGGTTTTAAAAGCTTTAGGAAAAAGAAAAGTTTTTAGCTGAGCTTTAAAAGCTGCGATTGAACTTGTGGATCTCAGATGTTCTGGAATATTGTATGTATCTTTATCTTTCCACACTTTTAAATATTTATTTATTTATTACATTTCTACACTGCCCAATAGCTGAAGATCTCTGAGCGGTTCACAACAATTAAAACCAGAAAATACAGTATACAGTATTTGTGAAACTGACGTGCTCACAATTTGATCCTAAACACATTCAGCACTTTTGACTCCAGTTTCACTTTCAGTGAGTTTGGGACTTAAATGTGCTTAACTTCGCCTAAGTTGTATCCATTCTCTGGAAGTTGATTCAATGGGACATTCCAAGTAATGACTAATTTACCAGCAAAGTTAAAACATTTGGAATCCCTATTTGATTTCAGTGGGAGAGATTTAAGCACCTGCTTAGCTTTTGCATTGAAATCAGTGAGGCTTACAGGTACATAACTCTGATTAGATTGTTCCCTGTGTGTTTAAGATTGGACTATTAATTAAACTGGGGTAACTATGATGTCTTATGTATTCAGTAGGTTGCACGCTGTAGCCAGAGACTGATTGTGATATGCAGTTTCAAAATGTCAGTGGCAACTGTGCTAAGGAAATTTCCTTCATGCAAGGATGCCAGCTGAACTAGTTTTGTGGCTAAAATGTAAGCTCTTTGACACTCCTCCTAAACACTTTAAAGTTGAAAATAAGTCTGTCATTCCAAAAAAAAGTGTGCTTGTATCTTCATCTTATGCAGATTTTCTTAGAAGTACACCCCACTGAGTTTAAAGAGGGTTACTCCCATGAATCTTAATTTAGGAGTGCAAGTTTAGACTTGTATCCTTAGGTTGCATGTAAATCACAACAATTACCCTTGATAGCTATTAATGAATAAGCTATGCCTTGACATAAAATAAACATAGTCACATGCAATTAATGATATACACATCCTTCTGTAAATAATATACTTAGTAGATTTCCAATATTTAGGACTGTGCATAGTGTGATGACTGTCCTGAGGGTGGCTATATGGTCCATTTCTGATTTTGAAGTTCCAGGAGAAAAATGCTCTACACTTGCAAAATTATATTGTGCAGTGTTACAGTTCTTACATTTGCATTTATTTCTACACTGCTGTAAAAGATCTCCCATTGGATAAATTCTCCACATATCCAGCATGTTAAGTGCATTGTTTTCCAGAGGGGTAACTGTGTTAGGCCACAGCTAGACCTAAGGTTTATCCTGGGATCATCCAAGGTTCACCCCTGCCTGAGCACTGGATCCCCTGTGTGTCACCTAGATGAACAGGTTTGACCCCTGGAAGATCCAGGGATAAACTTTAGGTCTAGCTATGGCCTCTGTCTCTTGCAGCAAAATCAACAAAGAATCTTGTGGCACCTTAAAGACCAACACTCTAAGCTGGCAGGTGTGTGTGTGTGTGTATTTGTACACACACACGTGGGGGAGAGATTGTAAGCAGGGTATAAAGAAAACCACAGCTATTTGTTCAAACAATTGCATGGATTATATTGATATTCTTCAGGTCATTTAGGGAAATGCATCTGTATGCTAGACTCTTTAATCATAGTTCATGGGACATAAATAAGGACACTGAATGAGGTCCGTAATAGCTGCACTATTTTAAAAGTTTCATTCTGCTCACAGTTGTCCAAAGCCAAATGTGAGCATTTCCTATAGGCAACAATATTTTTTGACCTAATCAGTTGCTTTGCAAACCAGGCATTTCTTTTTCATGTGTAGGGTTTCAATTTTACCAGGGTTCATTGTTGCTCTGTATAAGGGCAGAAGGTACATCAGGATCTGCTGGTAGGTTTCTTGGTTGACCTGCAGTAGATTACTAAGGGTTTCTGAGTTCCAGTTGTTTAACAACAGGAAGACTGTCCCCCTTGCTCCCTGCCTCTGAAGTAGGCTATTGACATGAAAGAAAGCTTTGGGAGGGAGTGGAGTGGATTTTTGTGTGTGAATGGACTGTGAGGTCAGCTCCAGTATGGAAAACAAATACCTGGGCTAATTCTATATTGTCTCCCCACCCACTGAAACTTCCCAGCTGCAGTTGGTGGACTTCAGGTTTCTAGTAAAAAACCCGCCACCCACCACTGAAATAAATCCCACAGGCCTGGTGTCTGCCCAACCATGTTCTATGTGGTGTATCTTTATGTTTGGGTTAAAAATGTTGTCTCTCTTGAGCCCAGGGGATCAGGTATGATATAACTTAAAAGATTTGATATTTTTCCTGGCAATCTGAGGCAGAGATACTTAAATTTATTCCCCGCCAGTTGGGGAAACATAACATATTTGGAATGCATCAAGGAATAAGGATGAAGGCAAGTAATTTCTGTAAAGCTATGAACACTTATATGTGAGCAAGCACCATTAAATCTCCATAGCTTGGGCTGCATGTTTCTCTTGTTAGTAAAAGCTGAGAATTTAAATTACATATGAGATCATGCAAAGAACTGCAAAAGTTGAACCCTTCCTATACTGTTCCATCTCATGAGCTGGTGCACTTCAGTTGTCAGAAATGTAAACTGAAAAGTCCCTGATAAAAATCTCATCTAAGCCTCTTAGATGACATTAGCCAAGTAATTATATCTCAGCCTCCCCTATGCAATACGTGGGTAGTAATATTGATGTGTATAGTAATACTGACCTATCTACATACCTGGCATGGCTGTTGGAAGGACTACTAGGATAATGAACGTGAAATACGCTAGTAATATTATCTCGTAAGTTGGTTAAGATCACCCTTGGGAGGTCCATAGTAAACTCTCTGGAATTGGTTGTCACAAGATGCAACAATAGGCACTGATTTAGGTGGCATTAAATGGAGATCATACACATGTATGGAATATAACAGAATCAATGGCTTCCAGTTATGATGGCTATGTGTTCCTTTCAGAACCAGAAGTTGCAAGACTCTAAATACCAGTTGCTGGAGTACAAGAGATAGCTCTTGATCTCATGTCCAGGGTTGAGGCTTCCCAAGAGGCCACTGTGGGAAAGAGGAATCATTGTCTAGGTAGGGCCTTTGGGCTGATCCCTCTGAGCTCCTCTTACAAGGAACCACTGCCAACTGCAGAGGCAGCAGCAACCTTGCCATTAAAGGAATGTGTAAAGGGGTGTGTGAAATTAGGTAATACCTTATCAGAATTCTGAAGTAAGTCCTACTTTAAGGGTTGCCCAGAACACCAACATGAAGGCCAAACCTCTTAAAGTGATGCAAGGAATTGCACAGTGGTTTTTTTTTGGTGTGTGTATCCTTCCTCTCACAACTTGGATTATTTGCATGCCAAAATAAGATTCATCTTGGCGCAATAGGTATGACTAATGAAAAAACATTTATTTGGACAGCTCAGGGATCAGACTGAGGGAAAATGTTTTTTTATACATTTTGTAAAAACAAAATCAAGAGCCACATTGCAACATAGCCAGGCCCAGCCAAAGATATTTTGCTGCCTGAAATGGAGTGGCAAATGTCATGTCCCACCCTCCAGATGAAGGTAGTGCCTAAGGCTGGTCAAGGTATTTTGGTACCTGAGACAGACCATCCGACAAGCAGTAAAAATAGAATAAATAAATAAATATAACAATTGGCTACCAATTCATGACGGTCAAAGCTTGCTGTCTGTGGTGGTCACATTACTCTGCTCAATGGTAGCTCTGGATGTGGTGGGGAACATACTCTTAGAACTAAGGAACAAGTATGACTTGGAGCAAGTAATCAGCTCAGATGTTTTTGGGTTTTTTTGTATTGGAACTGAGCTCACAGTCCATTTGCACACAAAAATCCACTCCTGGTTTTCCTCCAAAGCTTTTTTCTTCCATCACAGAAGCCAAATTTAGAAGAAGGCAGGGAAGACATTTTTGCTGCTACTCTTAAACGATTTGGAGTAAGAAAGCCTTCGTGATCTATTACAACTCACCAAGGCCACAGCTAGACCTAAGGTTTATCCTGGGATCATCCAGGGTTCACCCCTGCCTGAGTACTGGATCCCCTGTGTGTCACCTAGATGAACAGGTTTGACCCCTGGACGATCCAGGGATAAACCTTAGGTCTAGCTATGGCCAAAGAGATCTACCAGTAAATTCTGATCTACCTTCTGCCCACCCCTGATTTAAGGAATGACAAATCTACTGCCTCCTGAACCTGTAACTCAAGAGACAGGTCCTGTGGGGTTATAGTAACTCCAAGATGGTTCTGCAATGTACATGGGGCAAATGGGTCAGAGTGGGAATGGGTGTCCTCCAGATGTAGTTGGACTCCAAGCCATCATCTCTGATCATGGTTTAATCTTTTTATTATTTCCAAACACCAATAAATAAAAGACACTACAGAGCAAAAAAAACAAAACAAAGACGAACAAACAAAAAACACAAAAATAAAATGTTCTTCCAATATTCTCCCCAGCAAAAATATGTAACAATGTTGTTATGATTTTTTTCTTACTCTTATCACTGTCAAATCCAAATCTCTAATTTCTCTCTTAGCAATAAAATGAAATGAGTTCGCATTGTTATGAGTCTGACCCATGGATTCTGCAGTGGCATAGGCATGCACAAGGGGTGTGCTGGGTGTGCCCAGACACACCCTAATATCTCAAGCAATAAGTGCCAAATTGAGGGGGCCATTGAGTAAGGATCCAGAGGGGGCTCTAGACACAGTGGGAATGGTTTCCCTCAACAGCATGCCATTGCTCCTGGCAGCTGGGGTGAAAAGGAAGAAGGCTGATGTTGTCTTGTAAGCCCCTCCTCCAGCCAGTGTCACACAAAGCCCCAGCATCTCCTCATTCCCACCACCACCTGCAACTGCCCACCTGCAGTGAAGCAAGCTAAATGTGGAGTAGGGCATCAGTGTTTATAGTGTATAATAAATAATTGAATAAAAATAATGTCTTTTATGAATGAGTATTCAATAAATGTTCGCCTTAAAAAAATTTTTTTTATTACCTGGATGCACACTCTAATGAAATGTGCTGCACACTAGAGCTGTGCTCTGCTCTGTTTTGGGTCGTAGAAGCGGGAGCGGAGCAGCCCGATTCGCCTCTGCCAAAGGTGGAGCTGAATTGGGTCGGGGGAGCTGTGGATCGAGACGAAGCGGATTGCTTCACCTTGATCTGGAGCTCTGAACACAAGTAAGTGAGGGGGAGGGAGGCTTACTTGGCATCACCGCAGTCCGTGTGGTGATGGTGGCGGAGCCAGGTAAGATGGCAGGGGGAAGGGGGGCTTACCTGCCTCCGTCGCAGTCTGGAGGTGGTTTCAACTGAGGCCTGGCCCTCAGTTGAAGCCGGCGCTGGACCGTGACGGAAGCAGGTAAGTGGGGGGGCTTACCTGGCTCCACTGCCTGCCGCTGCCACGGTCCATGTGGCAGTGGATGGCGGAGCCAGGTAAGTGGGGAGGGGGACTTATTCACCCCCCCATTTTGGTGGAGTTTGCACATTTTGGGGGGAGGGGCTTGTGCATTTCACAAGTGTGAATTTCCAAAAATTCAGGAACTAAAAACAACAACCCAGTTCCATCGATGAATGGATGATGGAACAGAAGATCCATGGCAATCCATGAAAAGCAGATGGAACGGATTTTTCACAATCCATACGTCCTTTGCTGGGTCTGATGAGCGTTGCAATTCAACAATGTCTGGAGGGCCACGTGTTTCCACCCTGCCCTAGAGCAACCACCATAAGTGGCCTTTTAACTGTGAAGGACTTGGGGAACTGATGCATGCTGCAACAACAACAACATTAATTAAGACAGCCCTTGTTTTCTTTGGGGGCGGGGAAACTACGACATACGCTAATGTTGCATAGGTCAGAGCCCTATATGCACCTAAACCCATGTGTATGAAGTAGTCACCCCTCCTCAAACTATGGAATGCTCTACCCAACGAGTTGCACCTGGCATTGGCATTGCCATCTTTTCAGCGCCAGGTTAGGACTTTCCTATATTCCCAGGCATTTGATGGTATATGATGGGCTTGTTAATTCTGATGTTTTTTCAGGGGCTGACAAAACAATATTATATTAGCCCCATTCAGAAGACACCTTAAATCACGGCTTTAACCACAGTGGTTAAGCCAGAAAGCCAGGCCATGTTCAGAAGACCCCTTAAACTATGGCTATAAAGCCTTATTCACCATGTTTAAAGCCATGGTTTAAAGTGTCTTCTGAACATAGCCTGGCTTTTTTGCTTAACCACCATGGTTAAAGCTGTAGTTTAAGGTGTCTTCTGAACATAGCCTGGCTTTTTTGCTTAACCACCATGGTTAAAGCCATGGTTTAAGGTGTCTTCTGAACATAGCCTGGCTTTTTTGCTTAACCACCATGGTTAAAGCCATGGTTTAAGGTGTCTTCTGAACATAGCCTGTTTTTTTTGCTTAACCACCATGGTTTAAAGCCATGGTTTAAAGTGTCTTCTGAACATAGCCTGGCTTTTTTGCTTAACCACCATGGTTAAAGCTGTGGTTTAAGGTGTCTTCTGAACGGGGCCATTGTTAATTGTTTCTCATTGTTTTAATTTGGGTGGTGGTGGTATCTTTTAATCCCTGTTGTAAGAAGTCTTGAGTCCTTTTCTGACAAAGACATCTAATAAATGTAAATGATAGTAATAATCACAGGTCTAGGATCTCAGTGAAGATAAAAGCTGTGGTACTAGTAGATAGGGGCTTCAGAGGAAAATTGGCCAGTTGGAAGAGGGTTAAGCACCCCTTCCCTACCATTCCTCTCCCCACTCCTGAAAATGCCCAGCCCTAAAGGCATTTCCCAAAGGAGGGGGCTTTGTCATAAGGAACATGCAGTTTGCCCCTCCCTGACTTCAAGCCTTTTTAATTTTTTTACTTCCCTGAATGAGAGCTGTAACTTTTCCACCCCAAAACTGCTTTTAGAAGTGGCTATGTTTGTGATAAGGTTGCTGGGCGGGGGGGAGGGCTTCCTGCTCCCAGTCTTGTGTATTGGAACCCAATGGCAGGTCTTGAGGGTAGAGATTTCCTCCTCCTTCCTGCTTTTGTTGTAAGTGGCAGCGGAGAAGTGAGAAGCTGGTAGCCTACCTTTTGATGTTTATTTTATTACCCTTCCACCATTTGTGACTAAAACATACAGTTTTGGTTTTGTTGCTTAGCTTTGTACAAAGGATCTAAAAGCCAGTCTCATGCTGTCGCTAAATAAACAGACGCTGTCCCCTTTTCATGCCCCCCTCGGGTCTTTTGCCCCTTTCCTATAACTGCTCTCCGCGAACCCCAAATCTTAATATTTTCATTCCTCTCCCTTCATTTGTCTTTCCCTCATTGTTTAATATTATTAATAGACAACACTATTTACATCATCAGTATTCAGTGACCCATAACCCAAATGATAAATGTACAACCTGTAATCATCAAGTAAATCAAGGTGCCAGGACAGTGAGATATTTCCTGCTGGCCTTTGTATTGATTCCTAAAATGGCCTCCCATTCCTCTCAAAATTATCCAACTTCCATTTCAGACCTTAGCCAAAATGGATTCAAATCTATTATCTGTCTAATTCTGATCCGAGTCTGCTGCAGTCCATAATTTCCATAGAATTTCTATCTTTTGTTTGGATAGCTGGCATTTTCCATCTTTTCAATCTCTCTCTCTCTCTCTCTCTCTCTCTCTCTCTCTCTCTCTCTCTCTCTGTGTGTGTGTGTGTGTGCGTGCCAGTGCTAATGTGCTTGAAACCAATTCAGCATCCTCCCCAGCTACAAGAACCATCAAACAGCCAAACAAAAAGACTAACGCCATAACTAGATGAGGGCTTATCTTGGGAATTGCCCCAGGATCATCCCTGTGCGTCCAGATGGGGATCCCGGGGGCAGGGAGGGATGATCCCTCCATTTCCCCAGGATTTTGCCCTACCCTTCTAGCCCAGTTTTTCTGCAGTCCTGGGCTGACCCCAAGACCATGGAATGTGTGGCTGGGCGTCAAGGTTTGTCCTGGCTCCTCACAAGTAACCACGAGGAGCCGTGAGCCGTGCACGGGAGACAGAAGTCCTCAGGAGCTCTGTGCCCATTGGGGTTGGGGTGGGGGAGCGGGGGAAATTATTTTTTAAAAAAAGAACACCTACCTTCTGTGCACGAGTGCTTGTGTGCTCCTTGTTCTTTAAAAGAAAACAAAATGGCAGCCGCAATGTCGCTTGCCACGTGTAAACCAGGGCGACGATCTCGGGATCATAAAATCAAGAGATTGCCTCCCTCTGACTTCCTTCGTCTAGCTGAGGCCTAAAGGATATGATGGTCCATTATAAGCCATGCTTCTGATACAACTTAACATCATCACTGTACACAACATTTTACAGAGTACAAGAGGAGAGGACCCTGTCCCAAGGAGATTGCAACAGTATAAAAACTGAGACAGGGAGGGAGAAGGAGTCAAGGGTGAACAAGGAAGCAATATGCAATTCTTTTCAGTTGCATGTATTTAGGCTTCACTGCAGTAGAACAGCAGTGGGGAAACTCTGGCTTGTGGCTACTCTGGCAGGTTGGGGAAGGAGAATACCTGGATATAAACCTATTTCCCCTCTATTCTGGAATCACATTTGTGACTCTGCCTACTTTTCTCTGCCCCCAGTCACTGCTGAAATGTAAACTCCATCAGGTTTCAACCGAGGTAACGTGGACCTCAAGAAGGTGGAGTTTGAGGCATTTATTTATTTTATCACATTCTTTTAGAGTGCAATCCTATCCAAGTTTAGGCAGAAAAATGTCCTTCAGCTCCCAGCATGCCACAGTCAGCCATGTTGGAGTCGTAGGACTTTTTTCTGTCTAAACATGCATAGGATTCTGCCCTTACAAATCTATCAATATGCTTTTGTGGCATGACCACCAGCAGTGCATAAAAAGAGCACTGTACAGCTGTGCATCAGCAAAGTAAAGGATAAAACGTCCCTCCATAAATGCACACGGGTGAATTAATGAAGAATCAGGTGTGTTTGTGTGTGGGTTTGAGGGGAAAATGTATCAAAATTCCTAAAAATCACAAGATGAAGGGATCTGCTTCAATCTTGGCATGCCGAAAGTCCTACTTAAGACCTATCATGATCCCAAGTTTCATCCCTTTATCTTTAAAAATGATGGAGATATAAGCATTTTGTTAATTGCCATAGGCTGATGGAACAGCTGACCGTCAAGGTTTTGACAGCTGAGTTGTCAAACTTCAAAAATTCCTAAAAATCAAGGGATGAAGGGATGTGCTTCAACCTTGGCATGTCTAAAGCCCTCCTTAAGCGCTATCATTGTGCCAAGTTTCAACTCTGTATTTTAAAAAATGACGGAAATGTATGTAGTTTTGTTAATTCCCATTGACGATAACAGCACAGTTCTCCAAAAACGGAGCGGTTTTCCAACGAGTAATCCAGCAGTTTATTTATTTATTTTATTTATTTATTACATTTTTATACCGCCCAATAGCCGAAGCTCTCTGGGCGGTTCACAAAAATTAAAATCATCATAAAACAACCAACAAGTTAAAAATACAAATACAAAATACAATATAAAAAGCACAACCAGGATAAAACCACGCAGCAAAATTGATATAAGGTTAAAATACAGAGTTAAAACAGTATAATTTAAATTTAAGTTAAAATTAAGTGTTAAAATACTGAGTGAATAAAAAGGTCTTCAGCTGGCGACGAAAGGAGTACAGTGTAGGCGCCAGGCGGACCTCTCTGGGGAGCTCATTCCACAACCGGGGTGCCACAGCGGAGAAAGCCCTCCAGCAGTGCGGAGAGATGGACCCCCTCCGAAAATTGGAGCAGAGAACCCACTCAAGGGAGCTCCTATCTGAATTTCAGGGCAGGGAAGACCCGCTCTTCACATCCCTAATGATTACTAAATAATAATAAATACATTCTGTCTTCCAGAAATCCCTAGGCACTCCCCATATCCATTTTCGTATTTTTCTTTGAGCCATAAGGTCTTGAAACTTCCATTCCCCAGCCCAAATATATATGGAAGATAGCTGAGATGATTTTCAACAATATTAAAATTTGTGCTGAAAACCTCATTTTGCACTTCTAATGTCCTTGCATAGGACCAGAGAGTACCCTTAGCCTTGGTGATTTCACATATCATGACAGCAAGTGCCTGTATTTATAGATGTCATCGAAGGAGCAGACAGTATTTGAAGTAAGTGGCTTTTTCCCATCAAGTATCATAACTTGCTGTGACGAATGCATCGGTGCTTTCATGTAAGCTTTGTGGATGATCACACCATGCATCTTCCTGCTATAGTTTAAATAGACATAGTATTGCCTTTGGATCTATGAAGATTAGTACAATCATCGGAAAAAGCTGAGTCTGTTAAATAAACTTTACATCAAAAGCACTTTGATGTCCTGTTTTATAGTACAAGTATTTTTTAAAAAAAACCACACCACCCTTTAATAAAGCACGTTGGAGTAAATATATTCAGGTCTTTGTTGTAAAATGAAAATTGCCCCAGGTTTCTAGAAATCTTAAACATTGTCAGTTCTGGCTCCAGGTTTTAGGGGCCTCGTGGGCAAGTCACCCTCAATGGGCCCCTCCCTCAGTGGGTCTGCCTTCTCAAACACCAGTGTCAACAGCTGTTCTTGCTCCTCATCCTCTTTCTCATCAACATATAAGGTCCTCATCTGAGTGTCTACTCCGAGGGAAGCTCAGAGGATGGCAGTGAGGGAGAGGGCCTTTTCAGTGGTGGCCCCCCAATTATGGAACGATCTCTCTGATGAGGCTCACCCGGCGTCAACATTGTTATCTTTTCAGCGCCAGGTCAAGACTTTTCTCTTCTCCCAGGCAGTTAACAACATGTGCTGAGTTTGTTTTTAACTGACCCCAGAATAGCTGTTTTAAAAGGATATTGTTGTTTTTATGCTTTTGATGGTTTAAAATTTTATATATTTGTTTTTAATTTTCACTGTTTTTAACTTTTGTAAACCGCCCAGAGAGCTTCAGCTATGGGGCGGTATATAAAAGTAATAAATAATAAATAACAATCATTGCTATCTCTTGCTTGCTTAATAGGCAGGGGCATCTGCTGCTGCTCCTTCTTACCACCATCTTTGCCTGGGCCAGAGAGAGATGCAGGCGAATAAGCGGTTGCAATGGTGAAGAGGAAGAGTAACTCCAGGGGGCTTTTTGTCAGTGGGCCCCTGCTCGGGTGTGGCCCCTCGACAGATGTCTGACCATGCCAATGCTTGGTGCCGGACCTGAGCATGGTTTTCAGAGAACGATATTCATAACAGGAGGAACAAGTAACAGAAGAGAAAGTGGCACTCTGGTTCTGAGCATTCTATGTGAAAGCTAGTCCCATTCATTTCAACGGAACTTTAGTTCCATGCAGATTTGCTTGGGATCATGACGTGTTAAACTATAGGCTAATTATTGATGCTACCTTTACTCCTTTGTGACTAAAATCCATCTTCCCAAATAGAGCCATGTTGATTCTCCTCTGGATCACAGCCTTAGGGTGCTTTTGGAATACGTGTCAAAGACCCCTGGGATGTTCTAGCGATGTCTATGTTTTGTAATATAAATACTGATTTAATTTTGGGGCAGTACTGTGGTAGATGCATAGATTTATCAGGGGGCATTATATATTGCATTATATTAAGGCTGCCCAGCATTTCATCCACATTCTCTTAGATGCCAAGTTATATCTCAGAATAAAATTATGGCTAGATTGAGATCCAGTGGAGACTGGTGGCTCCAATGTCGGTGGGCTTGTGAATCCATTCTGGGTTTTAGTCGGAACTAGCCAGAACTCTAAAGGAGGTATCTGAGGTGCTGGACAGCATTCAGCACCTCAGATACCTCCTTTAGAGTTCTGGCTGGTTCTGACTAAACCCCGGAATGGATTCACAGCCACACTGAAATCAGAGCTACCAGCCCCCACTGTCCAGATCCTGGATGAGTCGTCGAAATACTGTCCAAAATACTCCTTTGGCAGTCAGAGAAGTCCTGTGAGTCAGGGGTGGGCAATAGGTAGATTGGGATCTTCTGGCAGATCTCTGTATGATTTGCAGTAGAACACCATGGGCTTCAGACTCCCAATTGTTTAACACTGCCACACCTTCTAAATTAGTCTTTTGAGATAGAAGAAAGCTTGTGGGAAGGAACCCGGGAGTGGATTACTGTTTGTGATCAAACTGGGAGCTCAGTTCCAGTACTAAAAACAAATTCCTGGGCTGACCACGTACTCCAAGACACATTTATTCTTTAATTCTAAGCGTACGTTCTCCACTCCAGAGCCACCATTTTGCATATGGTTCCAGTTGGTGGACCTTGGAGTCCTAGTAAGCAATTTGTTTTTTACTATGTAAACTGCTTTGAGAACCTTTTCCTGAAAAGCAGTACATCAATATTCTAAATAAATAAATAGTTAAAAGAAGAAGCCTGATGTCTGCTTAACCTGTGGGAGAGAAAGCACAGACATGTTCCTTCATCTTAGACCCAAACTTTGTGCCATCCAGAATTGGAATGGGGGAATAAGTGATGTTCGAAATTGCCAGGATTCTCTGAACATCATCTTGCTGCTCATCTCATGCCTGATTCACGTTAGCATCTGCAATCGCTACTGGATCTGTGTAAATGGGAAACTTGTGCCAAGCAAACAGCAGATTGTGAAAACCTCCACAGATATGTTCAAATTCCCATCCTAGGCTAAAGCAGGGCGGATTCAGTCTGAGGAGGAAATGTGCACAAATTTGTGCAATTCGAACTGGGAACAGGAACGAGATGACCACGAGCACGTGTTCAACAAATTGCAAATCTTTTGGGCAGACATGTGCTTTTGTTCAGAGCTTTGGAAGGGGTGTGCTCACAAGTTTTGCAAGCAAAATCAAAAGTCTCGTACACCTCTACTCCAGGTCTACAGCAACCAGGGATTTCTGACTATTGGCCATGTTGGTTGGGGATGTGCAAGCTGAAGCTGAAAACATCTGGAGGATGCCAGGTTCAGAAGCCTGGTCTAAGATGTTATTCCTCTATATGAAATGCATTACATTCTCTTAGCTCCTTTTCAAAAATGCTTGTAAGCTGCTAGGGTAGGAAAGAGGAAAACCATGGATCATATCAAAACCCTTTGATGGCTTTCTTATGAATTCTATCTAAGGGCAACTTCATGCATGCATGCTTATCACACAATGAGTGTGACATATGAAAATGAGCCATCACGGTTCATCACAGCTGGAACAATTATACTGACTTACATCACCTCAAACACTAAGCTTTTCACTGGAATTAGTTCATATTTAGCAGTGAATCATTAAGTGTTGAGCAAGCCATGGACATGTTAAGCAGCCCTAAGTGAACCAAAACAAGCAGTTAAGATTGACAAATTGCACTATAATGTGCTAGCCGACTCAGTGAATCTGACTTCAAAATGAATGAAATGTAGTGAAAAAATGGGATAGAAATGGGGCAGGGGGGCAGGGAAATTCAACCAAACCATTGGTGGAACAGAATATCCCAAGGAATCAACAGCACTGTAAGAACACACTTTTCTCTTTTTGATATAATCAGCACTTCCATCTTTAATTATGCATCATTATATGAATGGCAGCTCCAAACAGCTGAGTGCAAATAAATAACAAATATTTCCACTCGGATGCTATAATTTCATTAAAAAACAACATGTGGCCAAGTGCCACTAAAATCAAGGACAAAAGTTGTTCTTGTTTGTTCAATAGTATATGTAACCACACAAAACCACTGCAAAAATGACTAATTTTTAATGAACACATCAGACACTAACCCTGTTTCCCTCTTTTTTTTCTTTTTATGAAGCTGTGGAATGAGACATTATCCTTGACCCAGTGATCTTTTTATGAAAACAATGGATTGCAATGCATTTGTTGTGCACAGTTGTGAAATCCTGCCTAGAAAGATGCACATATTTTACCAAATTAAGTTACAGTACTATATTTATGACTGAACCAATAGCAAATGCAATATATCGCTGATAATTGCTCAGGTCTTAAATAGCCATTTCATGGACAGAATTCCATAGTTGCATAAGATTTTGCTGTATGTAATTGTGCAAGGAAATATTGAGATGTGGCACCATTGTTTTTGTAGGCATGTTTTAAAAAATGTGTTGTCATATAGGGATCACCCTTACCTACAAATTGCGGAGCACCAAGATGTCTGTGGTTATATGACATAGTCACTTATATTTTTTTTGTGAACCGCCCAGGGAGCTTTGGCTATTGGGCAGTAAAAATGAAATCATCATTATCATTATCATCATCATCATCATCATCATCATCATCATCATCATCTTTCTCATTCTAAAATTCTGAAGGCTGGTTTTTCTGAAAATTGTTCTTGCTGTTTCTTTTTAAAAAATTATTTTATTGGAAGATTCTCCATTTAGAAAAAGCACAATACATGAGCAGAGCAATCCCAGGGACGTTTCCTGAGATTGTAGACACTCCTATGACCTTGGGAAAGGGAATCCATCAATGGAACCATCACAGTTTTCCACTCCATCTCACAACTGTTGGGATGGCCGCTTTCCAAGATCACAACCTCATAGAGGTCAAAAAGGGGACACTCCAGTGGGTGGGGAAGGAAGGGGATAGGATAGGATAGGATAGGATAGGATAGGATAGGATAGGATAGGATAGACCAGTATCTGCAAAATCCTATGGCTTCTCCATCGCCCATCCTCACCCATCAATGTTAAGTGAGCTAGATGGACTCAGAGGCCTGTCTAGCTGTTGTTGTTTTGTTGAAAAGGAACGAGAGATGAAATTGACTTCGTCCTCCTCCTGCTCTTCTGGCAACAGCCTGGCCAGGCATAGGATTTTCAGAAGCCTCTAAGCTTAGAGGCTTCCATCTAATGGGCAGCAATCAATAGCATAATTACCTTACGCCCTTATTTTAATCATGGCCACCCATTTGCATGTTCACATCGTCTTTTAGGACATCATGGTACCTTGTAGTCTTCCCTTTCTGCTTTTGCTAAATCAAAACAGAATCTGCAGGTCGCCAATGGGTCTCGTTAAAAGGATAAAGAAAGGTCTGATTATTTTTTGATTTATTTTAAAATGTGTAAACCATGCCTGAATCCCAAAAAAGTTTTCAGGGTGTTGTACATAAAATGACCTAAAAGCAACACAATCACATATTAACAATACAATAAAAACAATCTAAGCACTCTAAACTTCCAAAATAAAAATCAAGAGGCATAAAACTTTTTCAACCAGCTAAAAAGATACAAACTGTTAGTTTTAAAATGCCTGTGCATATAAAAAGATTTTTATCTGGAGCTGAAAACACTACTGCATTGGTGCTAGGCTGATGTCCCATGGGAGGGCATTACAGATTAGGGGTGCCACCACAGAGAAGGCCCTTGCTTTTGTAAATGTACTTCTTTTATAGAAGTAGTACAGAGGTAGGACTCCGCTGACCATCTTACTGCATAGGCAGCATGATATGGGAGGAGGTGCTCCTTTATTTAGGTCTGAAGCCATTTAGGGCTTTAAAGGTAAGCACAAGCACATTGAATTGGGCTTTGTAGTAGTGAATAGGCTGCAAACGTTGCTTCTTCAGAATTGATGTAATATGGCTCCATCTAGGAAAACTAGGTAGAATTCTCACAGCTGAATTCTGTACTGATTGAATTTTGTTCTTCCAGACCATTTTAAGGGCAGCTCCATGTATAATGCATTACAGTAATCCAACCTGGAGGTTACTAGAGCATGGTTCACTGTCTGGGAAAGGGCGCAGCTGATGAACTAGACAAAGCTGGTAAAAAGTACTCTAAGCCACCAAGGACACTTGGGCCTCAAGATGCAATGCTGATGCAAAAACACCCCCAAATTACAAACCTGCACTTTCAGGGGGAGTGCAACACCATCCTGCACAGGCTGAACACCAGCTAATCACCTACCCCCAGTGCCTCTGTCTTGTCAGGATTCAGCATCAGTTTATTGATCCTCATCTATCCCATTACTAAGTAGACAATTGTTCAGCACCTCCACAGCCTCACCTGAACCTGAATGATGAAGAGAAATAGAGTTGGGTGTCATCAGCTTACTGATGACCCTTCACTCCAAATCCCTGAATGACCTCACCCAGTGGCTTCATATAGATCAGCCTTCCCCAGTGTGGTGTCTTCCAGACATGTTGGACTACAACACCCATTATTGTCAGCAAGTCTGCCTATGGTCCAGAATGCTCAGAGTTGTAGTCCACAACATCTGGAGACCACCAGGTTAGGGAAGGCTGATATAAATGTTAAAGAGCATGGGGGATAAGATGGAACATTATGGGACTCAACTGCTCAAATGCCATGGAGTCAAGCAACTTTCAGTGCTACCTTCTGGAACTCCTTCTGTAGGTATGAGTGGAATCACTGTAATGCTGTGGCCCTCAGCCCTTACCAGCAGAGTTGGTTTAACAAAATAGTGCGGTTGTCTAAGGAGATGACATGCAATGGAGAACAGTTCCCTGGACAACTGGAGATGTGACTGGGCATTTCATTTGGTTACATTCTTCTTGGTGCCATTAACTTTTTAATGTATTGTGTCTTGGCAATGTTAACTTGATGCGTTGGTGGCCCAGTCAAGTCTGTTACTGCACGAGGCCTTAGGCCCTTCTTCACCATGGTTTTCACGTTCCATCTTGGTGTGCTGCTAATTAACATTATGTGGGGCATTTAGTGGCAATTATAAAATCAACACTTGGGTTTGGGTCAAATCAGATTTGCACGAAGGGTGCGTGCACTTCTTTCAGAGAGGCATGCAGATAAACTTTATCTAACTTTTAGGTTACTCAAGGAGTCTGCCATATCAGGCTGAGTGAGTGATTATGGAAACTCTTACACATTCTCTCTCTCTCTCTCTCTCTCTGTGTGTGTGTGTGTGTGTGTGTGACATGTACTGTCAGTTCAAAATAAGAACATGGATCATTTTTTGTTACTAATATAAATCCCATACCATCTTTATGCGGGGTGAGCATTCAGGTGCTCCGACAAGTAGTTCATACTCTGTTTACAGATAACCATATTCTTAGCAACTTAACAGTATTTGTATTCCTTGTGTAAACATGTGAACGGGTGGAGATCTGACTTGGGTGAGTCACTACGGGAGCAAAGGAAGAAACAAAATTAGAACGTTGAGGGAACTGAATGGTTTTGCTCATTAATGGGACTCGAGAGAAGGAAGCAGAGTACTGCGTTTGTGTATTTTTTTCCCTTCTTCTGTGCCTTTTGAAATTCCCTCTTCCAGCTTAGGTCAGGAGGACAGCAAGAGTGCTGATCCTTCAGCCCAACCCAAATGGGTTCACATTGGAGCATATTTGCAGCTGGTCCAGCTGGTGGGACACATATAGGAGGCCACATGTGGCCACATGTTTCATCCTGATGCTGGTGGGGATGGGGGTAGAGCCTGGGCAGGCTATTTAAGCCTGCTCCACACCTAACTAGTCCTTTCCAGCCCTCTTTCACCACTTTCTCAGCAACTACCCTCAAGTTACCGTAGCTGGCTGCTTTGGGGCTGAGTACGATTTGTGGGGGGGACCTATTTTCCAGATCAGGATGTGGAGACAGAATTTTTTGCCTACTCTATAATACACTGTCAGTCTCACAGGGGGCCAATCTACACCAAGCAGGATATAACACTTTTAAAACGGTATGAAAACTGTATATGGAATGCGTCTTGGGCCTGAACAATTGTCATAACCATTAAAAACCGTTATAAGCAGTAGTGTAGATCCTGCCAGGGAGTAACAATTATTGATTGGAGCAAGGGTGCAGAATGTTAGGCCCAGGGGCCAAATCCGGCACTCTGGTGGTCCCCAGAGGGCCACACCCCTTTCCCCAACCACCTATCATTTGGTGGTTTCCTGGTCTTTATGCACTTTCCTCCCCATTCTAAATGGTAAGAGCCTTAAGCCAAAATATTCAGGCAGTAAGAGCTTTCAGCTAAAATATGCTGGCATTTTTGATATTTTAGCTTCATGCCCTTTGTCTTTGGCCCTGCCCACCACTGGAATGTGGCCCCTGGGAGCTTCACCAAAATGGAATCTGGCCCTCAGGTTGAAAGTGGTTCCGCACCCCTGGATTAGAGGGTGTCAATGTAACCGCTATGGAGTAGATGGTTTAGTCCCTTGGGCGGGGCTCTCACTCAGAGGGAGGGCAAGAGAAGAAACAGCTAAAAAGAGAGAGAACCAGTTGTTCTGCTGAAAGCTGGATGTTAGAAGAATTGCTGTTTAATTATGGACTCTTATCTAGGGTGACCATATGAAAAGGAGGACAGGACTCCTGTATCTTTAACAGTTGCATAGAAAAGGGGATTTCAGCAGGTGTTATTTGTATGCATGTCACACCTGGTGAATTTTCCTCTTCATCACAACAGTTAAAGCTGCAGGAGCTATACTGCAGCTACACTGTGACCAGATTTAAAAGAGGGCAGGGCACCTGCAGCTTTAACTGTTGTGATGAAGAGGGAATTTCACCAGGTTCTCCATATATACAAATGACACCTGCTGAAATTTCCTTTTCAATACAACTGTTAAAGATACAGGAGCCCTGTCCTCCTTGCCATATGGTCACCCTACTCTTATCACCTTGTATAAGGTAAATTGAATTGTTAATTGTGTACATTAGAATTTCAAGGGGGACGGGGAATCAGGTGTGGTTTTTTTTTTGCATCCTTGATATTTGTCCTAGTCATATTATTGCAGGGCTAATACTCTGAACTGTTGTGTTACTGATTGGGGATTGCCCTGTGAAATAAAAATCTACAAAAGGGACTTCCGAAATACTCAGCACCTGGAGATATAGAACCACGCAGGACTGGGCTGCAAGCAAGAGATCCATATTTTTGTTGTTGTTGTTTGCACATAGAACGACAAATTGTGGCATTTTTCGGTAAACTGATGTTTACTAAAGACATATTTTTAGGGTGACCATATGAAAAGGAGGACAGGGCTCCTGTATCTTTAACAGTTGCATAGAAAAGGGAATTTCAGCAGGTGTCATTTGTATATACGGAGAACCTGGTGAAATTCCCTCTTCGTCACAACAGTTAAAGGTGCAGGAGCTGTACTAGAGTGTCCAGATTTAAAAGAGGGCAGGGCTCCTGCAGCTTTAACTGTTGTGATGAAGAGGAAATTTCACCAGGTTCCCCATATATACAAATGACACCTGCTGAAATTTCTTTTTCAATACAACTGTTAAAGATACAGGAGTCCTGTCCTCCTTTTCATATGGTCACCCTAATATTTTGTTCAAGTTATGTTTTTTTGCAAGTTTATTCTCATTAAGCCCCATAGAACCCACATGAGTAGAAGTTATATTTACATCTGTGAGATGCGTTTTTCAGTCTCAGCTGTGGAGTTGTGTGGGAAAAGCAACACAGACAAGAAAGAACATCAGTAAGCACTCTGAGGCACTGTGAGGTGATGGGGAGTTCCTGCCACTCAGGATTGTGGGATTGGGGGCAGGGCAGGGCATGAAACCCTTTTGGGGACAGCCTGTTTCATCCACCTAGAGTGATGAGGCTTGTGGGGGAGGGTGCAAGTGACTCTGGAAGGACTCCTTCAACACTGAAGAGGTGTGGCCTGTGGAGACACTGAAATTATCACACTATGTCCAATCAGTGTCATGACTATTTGCATATCCTCTTACATTAAAGTTCAACAATGTTATGGTCCTAGATAACTCAACAGCATGTGCCTCGTTATTCCCGGCTTGGTCACAAATGGCGTCTTGCAACTGGTGTGCAATGATGCTATCCCAAAGAGTCCCTGCAGATCAGCCTTTTGGGAAGAGGACTATGGGACAAGAATGAAAAGGCAGTTGCTAAGATGCCTGCACAGAGTGTACAGGGGGAGATTGTGGGGTGGGGGAGAAATTATGATCAGACGGCCTTTATGTTCAGACAGCTACATGCAGTTGTGAAGAATAATTAAATACCTATTAACCACACCTGCACAGAGCCCCTGGGCAGTTTTGGGTGAAGAGCTGCCATGCACCTTACGTCATGCAAAGCACAGAGGTGGCGGGGGTGGGTGGGTAGCAGGGTTTAGCCTAGGATCAGAAAGTAAAACATTATTTGTAGTATTGAGCCAACTTGCTGTCTGCCAGTGATTTTGTAACCTGGCACACCCAATACAACCTTTTGTATACATCTATCTGCAGTTCTGGGTTGTTTGATTAAAACAAAGTCTTACCATGATTGGTTGAAAGTGTCTGTATTAATGCAACAGTTAGTTGACTGTAAGCTGTCCTTCATGTGATCCACTAGTTAAACATCTATTTCATTGGACAAATGGAGCAGTGATGGTGGTATCTTCCTTGCACCCTGTCCAAGGTGTAGGCTAGAGATTCATGGCTTCTCCTCTTAACTTAGGGCTATTCATAGATTGCAGGAAGGTGGTCTGTCTCATACATACTACTTCTTTCCTTCTCCTTTTGATATCAATCCCTACATTTTTGAGGGGATGGGGCTCTTTCTCTCACATCTCCGCAGAAGCCACACCCCTGCATTTTGATTCTTGGTCATGCTTCAAGCATGAGTCAGCAACAAACAAAGCCAGGGCCAGCCCTACCATTAGGCAGAGTGAGGGGACTGCCTCAGGTGGCAGATGCTGGGGGTGATGAGTGACAAGGAGGTTTTCCAGAGGGGTGTGCATCACATTCAGCCTACCCTGCTCCTCTCAATTTAGCCTGCTGCCCTGAGGTGTTGTGGAGGATGCTGCCCCATCAAGAGTACTGAAATAAGAATCCACTGCCAGTTTGGTTGGCTTTTGTATGTGGAATTGGGGGGGGGGAGGTGCCATCTTGGACAGATGTGACACATTGCTCAACATGCTGGGGCTCAAAAATCTACCAGAATGGACATGTTAAATAAGGCAGGCTTCCTTGTGTTTCCAAATTTTAGCACAGTTATATGGGGAGCGCTACAGAACAGCAGTTCCTGAGTGGTGGATTGAAAGCCATGAGTGCATCATGCAATCCTTGCAAGTGGGAAGCTAATGTTGCAGACCGCACCTGTCCTGGTGCCCCTCTATTTGTCCAACCAGAGAATGCCTCAGGCCAACCTGAAGCCAGTAGCTGGGTGGGAGAGAGAAAGGGAGAGAGAAAGCCTATCAATGTCTTCATCAGCTGCCTGTAGGTACATATACCTGCAGTGCATCAGCAGTTGCTGAGTAAGAGCAATTTGAGCCACGATGACTGAAGCAGCAAGTCCATCTTATGGAACTGCCATCCAGCCTGTCATCACCTCTCTTGTTTGTCTTTTAAAAAAAACAACAGATCTAAAGGCTTAAGTTGGCTTTAATGATCTTTGTGCGGCTTTCAGTTTCTTGAAGGTATTAAAAGCTATAGAAGAAGGTTGCAAAATGGGCGAGCCTATGGACAGAGCAGTGGGGCTGTCAGGAAAGTGTTGTGGCGTAATAGCAAGAGTGTTCGACCGGGAGTCGGGAGATCCGGGTTCTAGTCCCCACTCGCCCATGGAAACCCACTGGGTGACTTTGGGCCAGTCACAGACTCTCAGCCCAGCCTACCTCACAGGGTTGTTGTTGTGAGGATAAAATGGAGTGAAGGAGGATTGTGTATGCTGCCTTGGGTTCCTTGGAAGAAAAAAATGGTGGGATATAAATGAAATAAATAAATAATAAATACTTTCCCCTCTCTCTGCTTGGAAGTCTGGAGCCAAAGATTCAGTGGTTAATTCAAATCAATATGTGAATTCTGCACCTCTGAAGTTCCTGGCCATTTTTAGTTTTCCTCTCTTCCTCTTCTCTTCCATTTTGTCTTCACCTCTCAGATTCCTGCATCTGGTCTTACCCTCTTCCTGTAATTTTTCTAGTCCATTTCCTCTTGCAAGCACCTGTCCTCCTGCCCGAAGCCCACAGTTTCCTCTCCTTGGCTTGCTTGGCCCATACATCTTCTATCCCTCTGTGAGGAATTGGCGGGGCTTGCCAACTCTTACACCAGCCCCATCGTGGCATTGCCAGGGAGCCCCATACCCTGCCAAAGAAGAGGCTCACTGTGAGCAGCGGCCCAGCTGAATGGCAGCTCTGGTCAGCACAGGCTGGAGGATTGTGTTAATCACCTTGATGATCGTCACCCGGAGGACGGAGGGGGTGGAAGCGACTGGATAGAAGAGGAGGAAAGGAGATGAGAGAGGAGGTGGAGAAGTGGGCAAGAGCCCTCCATCTTACTTTTAAATTGCAGCTCTAACGGAGGAGAACACACAGCAAAGGTTAGTCCTGTGGGCTGTGGTTCTGGGTCAAACCAGGCCCATTTTGGAGGCCCTGAAATGGCTTCCAAGGCAAGTCAAGGTGGGCTGTGCACAACCTTAAAATATGCTATTTTGGAAAAATTATTTGAAAAAAAAATCAATAAATAATTAGATATTTCCTCAATTTGACTGGTTTAGTCCATTCATGACACAAAAGCTCTTTCCTATTATTTCAGCTAAAATGCTTTTTCTTAAAAGTAAAGAGCTAGGGTCAGCCCTACCATTAGGCTGAGTGAGGTAGTTGCTTCAGGTGGCTGATTTGGGGTATTCTGATAGGTTAGCTACTTTTATTACCAAGAATGGGGAGAGGCACTTGCGGGATTCCCTGCCTCAGTTGCCAAAGTAACCTGACCAGCCTTGGGTACTAGGCGCCTTGATAGAGTGGGCGTAAATGGGGGCATATTCAGTTCTACCTCACCTTAGGCAGAAAAATACCTTGGACTGGCCCTCCACAGAGCCCACAATGTAGTCATTTCCACTGAAGAAAGACCAACAGGCCCTGTTCAGAAGACACCTTAAACCATGGCTTTATCCGCTGTGAATAAGGCTTCTGTGGTTAGAGGTGTCTTCAGAACAGGGCCACTGTCTCAGATGGTTTAACCATATGGTAAGTCTTGACTGATCTCAGGCTTAATTTCTATATGCAGTTTATCAGGACTGGATTTGTCTTCAAGCATCCCAGTGGCCTTTTTTTTTTTTTTTTTGGATATCACCCTGAGGTTTTTTTTTTATTATTATTATTCTTGTTTTGCAACCTGACTGATGTTTGAGGTCAGGGGATTCTTTCCATGAATCACTAAGGACATCACCACTTGTTTGATCCAGGAAAAAGGTGTGTGCTACCATCTGTCACCTGACCTAATCGATGTGAATGACAAGTGCATTGGTTTCCACTGAACAGGTGCCAAAACATTTTAACTAGACTGAGCTAGTAGATGATGGGGATTCCAGATGTGATGACAGATAGATAAAGCATGCCCTAGTTGGCTTCCCAAGCAGTTTGTACTGGGTGTTGTGATAAGTCCCGTCAAGAGAAATTGGGGGGAGCCTGTCTCTTCATGTTTATGAGAGTTGCCACTGCAAGTTTGCCTGAAGTGAAATTTGAGGCCAATCTGGAAGGTGCTCACGTGAGACCTTGGTAGACATTTTGAGGGAAGTTAAAAGCATATTAACAGAAGTTTGGTTTGGACAACTCTTAAGTTTTTCGCTTTGGTTTTCTCTGTCTTGCAATCACTGAGGACTTTTAGAGCGGTCGGTGCCATTTGAAACACTCAGCCCTTTCTGTACAAATTAAGGGTGCCTCAGAGAGCTCCAACTATTGGGCAGTATAGAAATGTAATAAATAAATAAATAAATAAAATAAATAAATCAGTTGAGCAAATATTTTAGTACCGAAAGGGAGATTTTGCCCCACTTCTCCATCAAGCCTGGCAGCAGCACAATATGACCCCAGCTGATCAGTTATTACATTGTGAATGGGATGATGTCACAATGCCAAATAGCAAATCACATTAGTATTATGACAATGCTATTAGTGATAGATGTAGCCAATTCTGAGTGAGGGCAATGTTTCTTTTTATTGCATTGCTTTCATTTTGGATAGTGGGTGGGTGGAGAATTCATCTAAGACTGCTAAAACATTGCATCCCTGTTCATGAACATCCCTGAAATCACCAAGAGTGGTGCATACGGGTTCATTTCTTGCAAAGAAGACTAGTCTGTTTTGACTCAGCCCCAATACAAATCTACCATTTCTTCTCTTGTGGTGAGCTCCAAAAGCCTGGTTCTGCAAGTCTGCAATATAGGGCCTTGCTAGACCTACCTGATAATTTGGTGGGGAGTCGGGGCGAGGCCATGCTGCAGCTAGCGCACGCCGTTGCCCCTAGCTAGACATAACATGTGATGGGGTAAGGGAAAGCCCCGTCGCGTCCTCCATTTTTTTTCATCTTAAAGGGCCATGTGCGCAGGAGCGCACCAATGGAAAAGTAAGTAGTTCTTTTAAAAAATAAAGGGTTCCCCGCTCCCCCTGCCTTTGATTCCCCCCAACAATGTCTGATGCCCCCCCTGCACGCTCGCTCGCCATGCCCGTCCCCGCTCACCATGCCCTGGCCCTGTTCTTCTTCCCCCACCATCCGCCATGTCTGATGCCCCCCTGCCCGCTCGCCAGCCCACTCGCCATGTCCGATGCCCCCTGCGTGCCCCCGTCCGTGATCTCCCCACCCTGGCTCCACTCTTCCCCCCATCTCTCCTGCCGGGTCCGCTCTTTCCCCTGGACCCCATCTCCCCCCAGTGATTCCCCCCCTGGCCCGATGGGCACAGCGCTCCTATGAAGCGAGTAAGTGAGCAGCCGGGAAAAGCCATGGAAGTCCCTAGACCTTCCGCAGCCCTGGGCTCAGCCCGGGGCTACGGAAAAGCCGGGCCATAAGCGGATCCGGTTATCCTGAGTCAAGGGAGGACTTAGCCCGGCCTGACCCCAGGATCCCCTGTGCGTCATCTGGATGCACAGCAGGGAGCCTGGGCCTCACACCGGGCTAAGTCCTCGTCTAGCAACTGCCATAGTTCAGGTTTAAACAGGGAAAATCTGGCCATGGAGGATTTTGATTTGCAAGCAACTGAGATAATACCTCAATGCCTCAATGCCTGGCGTAGTTTTGAAACTATTTTTAAAAATGTTCTCATTACGAAAAATAATGTGAAGGATGGCATTGCATGCAATGCCTTAGTCTCTGTTCTCTATATTCCATCTCCAGTTTAAAGAGGTGAGAAGGCAATGGTGCTGATCAGTAGCAACCCATGGTTTGTGAATGAGATGATGTCACAACATCAAATAACCAATCAGATTTAATACTGTGACTATGTTATATGTGTGTATAGCTTTAAGAAAATTGCACATTTTAGTTTATCTTCCTTTTCTGGAGTCCTGGGTAAGATCTCTCCCTCGGAGGCCTTGCTTAGACAGCATGATATGCAGCTCTATAAAAGTTAAAAACTTCTCTCATTTATTATAATAACTACACTTAAAGTTTGGAAAATGAGGATGGAAATATTACTACCAGGGCTCTCACCGTTAACCCCAATGGTTTATCACCCAGCATTTGAAGGTAGACTGACAAAAAAGGAAATGCTTAAGTGGAAATCCAAAGGATTATATCGCCTTATGGATTTCTTTAAAAATGGACAACTAATTTCGCTGAAACAACTGACAGAAAAATTTGGTCAGGAAAAGGGACAATGGTTAAAAATTTCTCAGGTTTACGCCTTTCTCTCTAAGCCAGAAATAAAATTAGTGGCCACTAGAAATTTAACAGAGTTTGAACGTATGGCAGTGGGATATAGTGGAGTAACAAAAGGTTTGTCCTCTAATCTTTATAAGTGGATAGTAAGTCAAGAAGTCGGTGCTAAAGATCCACTCAGGATGGTCTGGGAAGCATTTAGGAATCCGTATTGAAGAAAAAGATTGGAATGATTTGTGGGACAGAGGCATATTTAAATCAATATCAAGTAAAAATATTGAATTAATGCTAAAACTAACCCACGGTATTTGACACACAGAAGAATATCTATGATGAGTCCAGGGTCATCCCCACTGTGTTGGAGGGGATGCTCCAGAGAAGGGACATACATACACATGTGGTGGTCGTGCCCTATGGCGAGTGTTTATTGGAAAAAAGTGTTCCAAGAGATCAGTTCGATAACAGGATAATGGGTCCACCCATCTCCTCATTTAGCTTTGTTAAATTTATATAGGGGACCAGATATTAAGTTCTTAAATAAGGAATTAATAAACCATCTATTATTGGCAGCTAGATGGTTGATAGCAAAACACTGGAAGGATGGTAAAGGGCTTACAACTGAAAACTGGTTTAAAAGGATTTGGAAGATTGCCCACTTAGAAAAGCTGATGCAAAAAATGAAGAAAGTAAGAGGACAACAAAGCGAAGATAAATTTGAGGGGGTATGGTGGGAATTTATATAAGTGGGAGAACACCCCCACTGGCACACTTAGAAATATGGAAAACATAGGTGGAAGGGTAAAGAGAGTTAGGCCATAGCTAGACCTAAGGTTTATCCCTGGATCATCCAGGGGTCAAACCTGTTCATCTAGGTGACACACAGGGGATCCAGTGCTCAGGCCGAGGCGAAACCTGGATGATCCCAGGATAAACCTTAGGTCTAGCTGTAGCCTAAGGGCCTTGCTAGACAGGCCGGCTTAGCCGGCCTGGAGGCGGGTCGACGGCGCGCTAATTTTAGCGCGTGCTGCCCCGCCTCCTAGACAGCCGACGCACAGGGACTCCGGAAGCCCTGCAGCGTCAGCCTTTTTTTTTTTTTTTAAAGGGGCCGCGAAGACTCCGGAGAAGGTAAGGTTTTTTAAAAATTTTTTAGCCCCCACCCTTTTTTAAAGTAAGCCCCCCTGCCCTCTCTTTCCCCTCCCTCCCTCCCCGTCCTGTCCCCTGTGTCGGCGTTCACCATACCTCCCCGTCCCGTCTCGCCCTCCCTCCCCGTCCCGTGCCACCCTTCGCCCTCCCTCGTTGTCCCGTGTCGCCCTCCCTCGTTGTCCCGTGTCGCCCTGTGCCCTCCCCCTCTCCTGCCGGTCCAGCCTTCCCCCCTATCTCCCCCCCCATGATCCCCTGGCCCGATGGGCACAGCGCTGAGCGCTGTGCCCAGTCCGTGGCTTTTCCCAGCTACTCACGAGTAAGCCAGTAGCCGCAAAAAACCACGGACCCTGCTAGACGTTCCGCAGCCCCGGCCTGAGGCAGGCTTTAGTGTGGCCTGGGCCCAGATTCCCCTGTGCGTCATCTGGCCCGGATTCCCCTGTGCATCATCTGGACGCACAGCAGGGAAACTGGGTCTCAAAGCATGCTAAGGGCTGGTCTAGCAATGCCCTAAGTCTCGGGATGCCTTAAGTGGAAGTGTATTGAATGGAATTTAAATGAAATTAATTTAACTATTTTTACCCAGGCTTGTATAAGTTTGTATTATTTAGTAATACACACACACACACACACATCTGTATTGACTCCAAATGTACATATGTGATATAGTAGTTGACCCTTGTAACCAGAATCACACAATAATAAAAACTAAAATTGAAAAATAAATAAAGCACCCAATTGTGAAGATACCTGGGCCTCTTGGGCAGTATCCAATGTTAGTCCTACAACAAGTAGACCTATTGAAATGAATGGGACTTAAGTTAGTTGTAACTAGCTTAATTCCCATTCATTTAAATGAGTCTACTCTACATAGAACTAACATTGGATGCTACCCCATGTGTGTTGCCTAGAGATAGACTGCAAGCTGAGCAAAGCAAATAAGCTCACCCCCATATCAGCCATGCCTTTGCGGTGACTGAACAAGAAAGAGATCTTGGGGTTGTGGTGGACAGCTCAATGAAAATGTCAGCCCAGTGTGCAGCAGCTGTAAAGAAGGCAAACTCCATGTTAGGCATTATAAGAGAAGGAATTGAGAATAAAATTGCCAGTATCATACTGCCTTTATACAAATCTATGGTGTGACCACACTTAGAATACTGTGTACAGGTCACCACACCTAAAAAAAGATATTTTAGAGCTGGAAAAAGTGCAGGAATGGGCAACTAAAACGATTAAGGGGTTGGAGCATCTCCCCTATGAGGGAAGGTTACAACAGCTGGGATTGTTTAACTTGGAAAAAAGGAGGCTAAGGAGAGACCTGATAGAGACCTGTACAAAATTATGCACTGTGTGGAGAATGTGGAAACTGTCTCCCTCTCTCAAAATACTAGAATTTGGGGTCCTCCAATGAAGCTGATTGGTGGGAGATTCAGGACAAATAAAAGGAAGTACTTCTTCACACAGCATATAGTTAAACTATGGAATTTACTACCACAAGATGTGGTGATGATGGCCACCAATTTGGATGGCTTTAAAAAGGGGTTGGATAAATTCCTGGAGGAGAAAGCTATTGATGGCTACTAGCCCTGATGGCTATGTGCTAGCTCCAGTATCCGAGGCAGTAAGCCTATATGCACCAATTGCTGGGGAACATGGGTGTGAGGGTGCTGTTGCACTGTGTCCCTCATAGACAGCTGGTTAGGCACTGTGTGAACAGAGTGCTGGACTACATGGACCCTCGGTCTGATCCAGCATGGTGCTTCTTATGTTCTAAAAAGGAATTTGCCATATTTGCAGTTAAGATGGCCGTCTAGTGAATGGCCTTTGGTGGAACCATGGTTTGCCCTTAAGATGACATTTCAATATACTACGTACACTGTGAAAGAGGCTACAAAGTGCTGGAATCTTTAGAAAAGCCCTGCAAAGTAGGTCAGTTTTGTTATTCCATATGGCAAACGGGAAGCTGAAAATGAGAGATAGTAGGAAGTAGCTTGTTTCAGGCCACCTTGTGATGACATCCATGATTTGGAAGCAGAACCTTCCCAGTGCATTACATTAGCTCTTTTCATTCAGCACATTCAGTGATGCTCAATTGTGCGTGGGAAGCAACAGGAGTAAAGGTTCACATAGACTGGAATGGATGCTCTTTTTAACCTTTGGATAAGCTCACGGGATTTCCCCCTTGTGATGCATCTTCAGCTTCCTGTAACACAGTGTACGCAATGCAGCATGATATGTCAGGGCAAAATGCTGCAATAGGTTGGGGAAGTGTTGTACATCTGGGCTGATGGCAACAGTCAGACAAGCTATGAAAATGGGCCAGATTCATTCGTCAGATGTGATTTTCTCAGCAGTTTCATCTGACTAACTGCTGTCTCTCGGTGCCTGATTCAGAAAGTTATGTAAGACTTGACATGCTATTTTTCTGTTTGTTTTTTTTTAAAAGCAGGCCAACAGTCCAGTTGACTTTGATAAGGCTACTTCCAAAATTATATTATTTGGAAAATGCTGCCTTTTCAGCTCAAAACAGAGAAAGTAACATTGTGGGAGAGAATAATTAAATTGTGAAAGTGGCAATCTTTTTCTTTTTCTTTTAAATCTACCTTTCTTCGATTGTAAGACACCATCGATTGTAAGACGCACACTAATTTCAGTACCAACAACAGAAAAAAGCTTTGATTCTAAGAATAATAATCACACCTGCGATTCTAAGACGCACCCCGTTTTTAGAGATGCTTATATGGGGAAAAAAGTGTGTCTTAGAATCGAAGAAATACGGTATATACATATTTCTGGAGTGCAAAAATCCATCTATATTGAATGTCAGCACCTAAAAGAAAGATTAGAATGGAGAATGGGGCAAGTTATTCAGGTCCCATGAATTTTGATGGGTCCAGCCTCCTTTCTGAAGAAAGTGGTAAAGAAAATAAGTACAAAAAGAGGTTGCAATGCATACAATTAATGCATTCAGCCTCTGAAGTTAATGCCAATAGTAAGCATTTAGTTAGCACATTTTCCCAAGTGCTCCACAAAAAGGTATTTCAATTTCCAGAGGAGCAAAAGTATTAGACTGTTGTGGCAAAACCAGCATTTGTTACAAGCCAGAGGTTGCTTCTCTTCTGCTATCCAGTCCCAGAGCAATTTTATTCTTTATATGAACTTGTTCTTGCTTCTGACAACCTGATAGATTGTGGGTAGTCAGCATTTTCTTCTTCACTGCCCTGGCTTGGCTATGTTTGCTATGGCTCTTGGATTCCAAGCCCAGTGCTTGCAAGCAAGCTCCAGTGTGATGAACCAAACCTTCCCCCACCCCTTCTTCCTGGAAAGGGCTTTAAACAAAGAACACGCCAGTCCTGGCCAGGCTATAATAGACCCCCATATCTACATCTCTGTACAATGTAGGCTGACTGGACTTATGGTAAAGTAGTATCGTAGAGTTGACCTGGAGGATGTATGGCCAGGTCTTCCCAGGTTATTGATTGGTCAGTTTGAATTTCCATCCCTGGGAACTGCACTGTCCCACAGAAATACTTTTGGCCTTAGAGATTTTCTTGGTGAAGAGTGAACACAAGAATGAGCCAGGCTTGGAGACAAGGGCCTTTCCTAGACCTACCTTTAAATCCGTGTGGGAGGAGGGGCGAGCCCACAATTCAAGTATCGCAGGCTGTCGCCCTAGGATCCTGATTGGCCAGAGACGGGAGGAGCCGGTTGGGTTTGAGTGAGCTCCGTGATTTTGCTTACATATTTTCTATTTTGTGCACGTAATTTCTTTTTCTTCCCACCTTATTTACTCTCAACTAATTTATTTTATGGGCTTGTTACCTTGAGCGAATCCCACTGAAAACTGAGATAAGCTGTTGTTGTTTTTAACGTGTATAAATAATTTTTACCTTGGTGCCCTTGACAGCAAGGAAGTTGAAGGGCTATCTGCTGCTGTCCGTGGAAAGTTTTTGCCTTTTGTTTTTAATATTTTGACTTTTAATTTTTAGTTTTCTATTTTTTAAAACTTTTAAAACTTTTTAACTTGAACTCTTAATCTTTGATTTAACTGGCTGTCGCCCTAGTCTAAACGTCAGATGCGATGGGCTAAAGGAAAGCCCCATCGCGTCCGCCATTTTTTTTCTTAAAGGGCTGGGTGCGCAGGAGTGCACGATCAACCAAAGTAAGTGTTTTTTAAAAAGATTTCCCCGATCTCCCCCCTGCCCTGATCTCTCCCTCCTGCCCCCCATCTCTCCCCCTGCCCCAATCTCCCCCTGCCCCTGATGGGCACAGCGCTCCTGGGGAGCGCTGCGGACCGTGCACGGCTTCTCCCAGCTATGCGCGAGTAAGCGCGCATAGCTGGGAGAAGCCGCAGACCAGTCTACACCTTCCGCGGTCCTGGGCTCAGCCTGAGACTGCAGAAATACCGGGCCAAAAGTGGAGCCCGTTACAAGGGAGGGTTGACCCCTGCCTGAGCCTGGGATCCCCTGTGCCTTATCTGGACAAACAGGGGAAATCCCAGGTATTAGCCCGGGCTAAACCCTCATCTAGCAAAGCCCAAGGTAGGCCTCATCCTTTCTTCCACCTATAAGCTGCTTTGGTGAGTTATTCATAGACTCCCTTATAAGTGCTACTGAGCTAGTGTGATGTTTCATTGTATTTTAAAACTGTCTATTTCTCAACTTCTCTCAGCTTGGTTCTTTAATAAATATATTGCATTGGAATCTGGAGTTGATTTAATCCTCTTGCCTAGCCTGAATGCTGGCCTACCCATGTACCAGACTGATTGGCAGACATGCTGACCTAGTTGTTAAGGAAACTCCGAAAAAGAGCCCTGCATTTCTCTGTTTATAAAAACCATAAGCCTGGATTTTCACATATCTAGGGTAAGAGTTATTAAATATCAACATTCAATTAAGGGATATTAATAATATGTGGTTGGTGGCAGCCTACTTCTGAGGAATATAGACCAAGGGTGTCTTGCAGCTGGTCCTACTTTGCAGGGTTAGAGGTGCAGACTGAAACACCATTTGGGGTGGGTGGGTTAAAATTGCAGCTGGTACTCTGGAGCCAAGCAGGAGTTTGGCTTCTACTTTGAGATGCTGCTGCCACAGGGACCGAGTCAGATGTGCTTATTGGCCGAAGGTAGAGCATGAGTGACTGAAGGTGACAGTTATGGCAGCAGCACCAGGCTGGGGCAGGAATTGGGGGTTCTCTTAGCTCCTGTTTGAAAATGCTGCAGCTGGGACCAGGTATGTTGCTTGGCTAACTCTTGGGAGTGATTGGTGGCAGTCCATTTGACGAGGGCATAGCCTTTGCTTGCCTGCCTCATGGCACATTGAAGTGGGAGGTTCGCTCCCCCTACAAAGGGTCCATGCAGGCAGCCAGCAGGACTAAGAAGTAGCCACCTGCTTTCTTGCTCCCTTGCACACCACACCTCTTCTCCCCCTCCCACTCCCCCCCCACGCCACTCCACTTCTGCACCCCCCAAACTTGCCCACATGCCTGGCCCCATGTGCCTGGCTGCTGGCTGGCAGGTTTACTTTTGCTTGCGTGCGTAGCTGCGCCCGCCTCACCGGCGCACTGCCCATATGGTGCTTCCACCTTCAGGAGCTGTGCGGCGCATTTACAAGGTTGGGTAAGGTATTGCAAGAAGCCCGGGATACATGGGCTGATGAGATGCACACGCTTGTTCACGTGCCCAGAAAGGTAAGGAAGTGAGTGAGTGGCGAGTAGGAGGTGAGGAGGAAGTGGCAGCCGGTCCCAGCTTCTCACTGAACCCCAAAGTCCCATCTAGCTTGCCTCTCAAGGATGTATGAGAATTTTGTTTCAGTTTGCAAATCTTCCAAATATATCCCATTCACAACTGCAAAGGTGAACAGGAGTGCATTTTTCTTGGGGGGGGGGGGAGGGCACATTTCCGAACTTGCGACCGCATTCGAAAATGCATTTTTTTTGGGGGGGGGGTGTTATTCACTTTGAAAGGCATATTTCCCCAAACATAGGCATTTTCATGAATATCTTTTTCTCATATTGCTCAATTTTCCCATTTGAAATGTGCACTTCCCTGTTTTAAGAGGTTGCAAATGAAAATTGGAATGAGCCGAACCCAGCTGTGAAGAGAAGTTCGACGAGGTACTGATGTATGGGGCCGTGTAACTTGGCGATGTGCTTCCAACAGCCTAATGTACTTTATCAATGCAAACTATGAGGCCGATGACAAATTCCGACATAGTATGAGCTGAACTTTGTGCATAAGGAGCGAACACAAATGACAGTGGGAAGGGAAGATGTCTCAGATTCTATATTTCTATGGGGAGGATCGTGCTGGCAGATCCATGTCTTCAGAAGGTGCAACCAACTGATTGCCCTGAATGCTGCTGGTTCTACTCTGTTTGCCAAATGCAAAGGGCATCTGGAGCCATAGCCTGGCTTCTCTCTATCCAACTTTGCTTATTTTAATTCAGAGCTGATCTCTGAGAACATAGATGCATATCATAAAGGAGATACAATTAATTCATGCACCCAACAATACATACAAAGCTCCGTCATGAGAAAAGTTTCTGCAACTCTGAAAAACACAAGAGCTTCGGCCCAGAAAGGAATTGGCCACTCTAGCAATTGTCACTCTAATTGTCAAACTTAGAGTAGACCCATTGCAGTCAATGGGATTTAAGCTAGTTGTGACTGATTACATCCTATTAGTTTCACTGGGTCTACTATAAGTATGACTAAAGCTGGGTCCAACTCATTGCACTTTTAAGGATGACTGCTCCCCTACTATATTGTTTGAGTACTCATGTAACCCCTTAAATTTTAAGGGGGTGTACTGGGGGGCAGCAGGAGGTGTATGTGTCTCACAGGCCACGTGTTGTACACCTTTGCCTTAAAAGAAAAAGAAAAGAGTACAGAACAGGAGGAAGGCTGTCTCCTTAGGAAAAGCTCTGCTGGATCAGTTCCAGTATCCTGTTCCCCTAGGGGCCAACCAGATGTCTATGGGAAGCCCACAGACAGGATATGAGTGATACAGTCTTCTCCTGTTCTTCTTCTTCACTGACTGGTATGCAGAAACGTAGTGCCTGAATGTAGTATATGTAGTGTCTGATCCTGAATGTAGGAAATAGCAATCATGATTAGTCATCATCGATGGCCCAATTCTCCATGATTTTGTCTAATCCCATTTTAAAGCTACTTGAGTTGTTGCAGGCATCACGTCTTGTGGAAGCAAATTCCATAGTTTAACTAAGTACTGTGTGAAGAAGTACATCCTTTGGTCTGTCCCAAATATCCTACCACTCAGATTCATGGGATGATTCCATTGGATCCAGTGATATGTCATTTACACCGGCGAGCGCAAAGCAGCCCAAAATCGCTCACTTCCACTTCCTGCTTCAATGGCGGCCCCCACAGATGCAATGGGGGAAATTGTGCAATTTCCAGACCCTCTGTAAATTGCACACTTCCCCCCTCCCATGCCAATGGTGGCCTTAAGTGTGTAATTTAAGGAAGCTCAGGAAATTGCGCAATTCCCTCCATTGCGTCAGTGGAGGCTGCCATTGACACTGGGGGCGAAGTGTGCAATTTTGGCACATGGGTGGGCAGCTGCCAAGCACTTGCAGGGCTTTGCAAGCCTCTCCTGGGGCTCGTGCAGCCTGGTGAGCAGGGGCAGGTGGCTGCAGGGTTAGTGCCCACAGGGGCAAGTCTAGGTGAATTCACCCTCCCCTACTTGCAACCTAGCTTTCTTGACCCAGCTTCTTCTTTGGACTGGTCTTTCATGCTGGTTGGACTCCTGATAAGACCTTGTTCCTTCGATTGTGCTTTATTGGGTCTGCTTGCCTTCAGCTCTGCATAAACCCCCTGCTTTTGGACTGCCCTTCTAATTGGCAATGCACTTCTCCTGATCCCTGCCTGCCTTCTGACTTTGCTGAATGGGTTTGCTCCGTAGCTTGACTCAGCCATAGCAGGACAACAGTAGCCCTATGGGAGTGTTGTCATCACTCCTAAAAACGAACACAGATTAATCTGATGATCTTCTTGGAATTCTTCATACTGTTCAGAAAATTGACAGTTTAAAATAAAATAAAATCAGAAGGTCGTCCCCACCCCAGTCAAGGCAGTTTCCAACCTGCCAAAGAAACAGAACCATGGGACTGCTGAATTTCTCATAGGTAGGATGAAATTTATTTATTTATTTATTTATTTATTACATTTTTTATACCGCCCAATAGCTGAAGCTCTCTGGGCGGTTCACAAAAATTAAAACCACAAAAAACATCCAACAGGTTAGAAACACAATTACGAAATACAGTATAAAAAGCGCAACCAGGATAAAACCACACAGCAAAGTTGATTATAAGATTAAAATACAGAGTTAAAACAGTAAAAATTAAATTTAAGTTAAAATTAAGTGTTAAAATACTGAGTGAATAAAAAGGTCTTCAGCTGGCGACGAAAGCAGTACAGTGTAGGCGCCAAGCGGACCTCTCTGGGGAGCTCGTTCCACAACCGGGGTGCCACAGCGGAGAAAGCCCTCCTCCTAGTAGCCACCTGCCTCACTTCCTTTGGCAGGGGCTCACGGAGAAGGGCCCCTGTAGATGATCTTAAGGTCCGGGCAGGTACTTATGGGAGGAGGCGTTCCTTCAGATAACCTGGCCCCAAACTGTTTAGGGCTTTAAATGTCAATACCAGCACTTTGAATCGGGCCCGGACCTGGACTGGCAGCCAATGAAGCTGGAAAAGGACTGGCGTAATGTGGTCTCGTCAGCCAGTCCCTGTTAGTAAACGGGCTGCCCTATTTTGTACCAGCTGAAGCTTCCAGACCGTTTTCAAAGGCAGCCCCACGTATAACGCATTGCAGTAATCCAAGCGAGAGGTTATCAGAGCATGAAGCTAGGCTATCTCTGTCCAGATAAGGGCGTAGTTGGTATATCAGCCTAAGCTGATAAAAGGTGCTCTTTGCCACTGAGTTCACCTGTGCCTCAAGTGACAGTTCTGGATCCAAGAGCACCCCCAAACTACGGACCCGATCCTTTAGGGAGAGTGCAACCCCGTCCAGGACAGGGCAAACATCACCTCGCCGGACAGATGAACCACCCGCTAACAGTACCTCCGTCTTGTCTGGATTGAGTCTCAGTTTGTTAGCCCTCATCCAGTCCATTACCGTGCTCAGGCACTGGTTCAGAACAGCCACTGCCTCACCTGGGTTTGATGAAAAGGAAAGGTAGAGCTGGGTATCATCCACATATTGATGACACCTCAGTCCACATCTCCGGATAACCTCCCCCAGTGGCTTCATGTATATGTTAAACAGCATAGGGGATAAGATAGAGCCCTGTGGAACCCCATGGCTTAGGAGCCACGGCACAGAGCAATAATCCCCCAGCACCACCTTCTGGAATCGGCCATCCAAGTAGGAGCGGAACCACTGCAACGCAGTACCTCCAACTCCCAGCTCAGACAACCTATCCAGAAGGATACCATGGTCGATGGTATCGAAGGCCGCTGAGAGGTCCAGGAGAATCAACAGGGTCGCACTCCCCCTGTCTCTCTCCCGACAGAGGCCATCCCACAGGGCGACCAAGGCAGTTTCTGTTCCAAAACCAGGCCTGAAACCTGATTGAAATGGATCTAGATAATCCGTTTCATCCAAGAGTGCCTGGAGTTGTCCTGCAACCACCCGCTCAAGCACCTTGCCCAGGAAGGGGCGAACAAGTCCAAACTCAATGCACTGAAGCTAATGGGGCTGTTCAGGCTGACGTGCCTTTATGACTTCAGCCTAATTGTGATGATTAGAAAATGCAGGGGCGGAAAGAGGGTGAGCGGAACAGAACGCGGGACTTGTTTGCGTTCGAATCGAGCATACCTCGGAAAGGAAATTGTTGCGAGGTTCAGAGAACCCAATAAAAAAGATTCAATATTGAAAAACAATAATCTGACTTTATTTTATCTCCTGTATTGCACCTTAATTTGTCTTACGGATCCCCAGGGCCAGACTTCGTGGAGCCCGTTATTTGTCACGGCACTAGTGTCAACAAGCGGCAGTGACCAGACTAATCTGCCTATTCCTGACAGCTGACTTTGCTTAATAACGCTTGAACAATCGGAGTAATGTCCTTTTGGTGCTGAAGGCCTTGTTCAAACATTAGCTAATTAATCATCACAGCATTGGCCTCAAGTAGTATTGCTGTTCGCGGCGGCAATGGTAAACAAGCGTGAATAGCCTTTTCACAGTGATAGGGGAAATTGAGACGAAGATGTCCACAGTGCGCACAGATTTCTCTGATACAGCTTTTCTGAGGGCCATAACTACACTCTGTGTGTGTGTGTGTGTATTTAATGCTACTGTTTCTACTGTGTTGTGCCCGCACGCAGGCCCGCTGCCAGACTATTTTGCACCCTAGGCAAGGTGAGCTACTTTTACCCCCCCCCCCCAAAATGCCATTTTTTATTTTTAAGAACATATGTTTCAAAGAAAAAATAAGAAGCACAAAACTTGAAATTGCTAAATTTATTTTAAAGTGCAAGAAATACGTCATGCCAATTAGAGCAAACAAATTGGAAAGGAACGTCTATGGGTCTACAATGCATTAATAGGAATATCACCTCCAAATCATCCCCCCAACTCATACATGCATGTGCACACACACTCAGCATCACTCACTCCAAACAAACACACACATGAACACATGCATTCACTCAAAGACCCCATGCACCCCATTAACCCATGCATTCTTTCTCTCTCTCTTTCTCTCTCTCACCCCCCCTCAGTCTTACCTTACTCACTTCTCTTTCTTCTTCTCCACCTCCTGGTGCTTGCTGCTGGCCTCCTCCTCCTCCTCCTCCTCCTCCTCCTTCTTCCCCCTCTTCTTCAGTGCTAGGGTGTGTGTGTGCTGAAGGCCCAGCTGCTTGAGGGCGACACGAGGCAACGGCCAGGGCTCTACCATCGCGAGCGGCTGGGGCAGGCCCAGCCACTCGCGACAGCGAGTGAACTGAGTCCTGCCCCCTGCCTTGCGTTGCCCCACACCTGCCCAGCTGAAGCAAAGCCAAGGATGCTAGGGGTGGGGGTGGCTCCACGTTCAGACTTCCGCCCAGAAGCCGCCTTCCCAGAGCTGCTCTAGCCAGCCAGAGTGGGTCTGGGAGGGCGGAAGTCTGAACGTGGAGCCACCCCACCCACCCCCTTGTCCCTGGCTTTGCTTCAGCTGGGCGGGCACGGGCCGCCATCTCACCCACCCAGGCCCAGCTGAATCCTCAGGCCAGCTCACAGCCAACGTGCGTGAGTGCTGCGCTATGCCCGGCGCCCCTCTTAGCTTGGCGCTCTAGGCAGCAGCCTGAGTGGCCTCTATGGTAGCACCAGCCCTGCCTGCACGTTTGGTTCACTTCTCTGCATGGCAAAGCTCTTCCTTACAATACATTTCTGTCTCGTTGTTTCTACTTCCCAGTGGGACTAATTTCCTGCATGTGTTGCAGACTCCAATTTGACAAACATGCTAGTTCACTCCTGGGGTCTTTAATGTACCCTTCCTTGGTGGCTGCCAAGCTCTCTGACCCTCTTAATTAAAAAATAAAATTAGAGATGTTTTTAATATTAAAAAAGAATTTTAACTGGGAGCCTGGCATGCGGCAAAGCCAAGCCAGTGCCATCTTTATTTCTGAGAATACTTTGGGACCCACATGGACCCCAGAGATATGCTTAGAAAATAAAATGGTGGGCAGCTCCAGCCCAGCCCTTTGTTTTCATTCAGAAAAGCATCCCAATAACCGGGGGGGGGGGGGGCAGGCGATGAAGAAATATCTTGTGGGGATAGAGGGGGTGTTGGGAATCGAGGAGGTTGTTTTGCCTGGGTTTTTTGGGTGGGGATTAGTGTTTTTCTGAGCATTACCAGTTTAGCTTCTGTGAATGGGAATTTCGTTGTGCTTTGTGGGGGGCAAATATGGGATCTGGCATTTGAATCACAGACCTCTGCCTTGTATGAAGTTTCTTGGCCAGGTTACCTGTCTCTGAGAATTGTCAGTTTGCCATCTGTGAAATAGGTGTTGGAGCAGAAAATGGTGTGTTGAGAAGAATGGTTTTGTGTTTTGGAGATCAGACCCCACCTCTGCCTTTCATTTGGGGTCCGGGGAAGTTACTTTTGCTTTTTGCCTCACCTAGGGTGACCATGTGGAAAAGAGGACAGGGTTCCTGTATCATTAACAGTTGTATAGAAAAGGGAATTTTAGCAGGTGTCATTTGCCTGCAGCACCTGGTGAAATTCCCTCTTCATCACAATAGTTAAAGCTGCACGAGCCCTGCCCTCTTTTGTATCTCGTCACTCTAGAATAGCTAAGGGGTAAGGGGACACACGATAGAGGTGTACAAAATTAAGCATGGTATGGAGAATGTGGATAAGGAGACATTTCTCTCTCTCTCTCAAAATACTAGAACCCGGGGTCATCCCATGAAGCTGATTGATGAGAGATCCAGGACAAATAAAAGGAAGTACTTCTTCACACAGAGCACAGTTAAATTACGGAACTCACTACCACAAAATGTAGTGTTGGCCACCAATTTGGATGGCTTTAAAAGGGGGTTGGATAAATTCCAGGGGGCAAAGGCTATCAATGGCTACTAGCCCTGATGGTTGTGTGCTGTCTCCAGTATTCGAGGCAGTAAGCTTGTGTGCACCAGTTGCTGGGGAACATGGGTGGGAGGGTGCTGTTGCACCATGTCCTGCTCATTCATCCCTGGCCGATGGCTGGTGGCCACTGTGTGAACAGAGTGCTGGACTAGATGGACCCTTGGTCTGAATCAGCATGGCACTTACTATGTTCTTATGCTCTTAACTGTTAAAGATACAGGTGGCCTGTCCTCCTTTCTATATGGTCACCTTACCCTCACCTGTTTGCCTTCTGGCTGTGCCCATCATGGTAGCCATTTTGTGAGAGCACTGACAACGCTCCCAAAATTCCAAATGTACTCACTGGCCCAAAAAAGTGGGGGATTCCCTCAGTATTACCACCTTACCTTGCAGTTGTGTATAGACTAGACCAGGGCTAAGGAATCTTTTTCGGCCTGTGGGCACATTTGGCAATGTGAGAAACTGTAATAGGCATCACCACAAAATGGACGTAGAAGCTACACATTTTGCTATTGCTGCTACCTTTACAGGCTCATCTGGGTTTTTGTTTTGTTTTGTTTAATGTATACATGAACAATACATGTAGTAACCATTTTGGTTGCTAAACTGTTTATTGGGTTTACCTGTTTATTGCCAGGTTTATGACAGCAATTATTCTTTCCAAGCTCTTTATTTATTTATGTCCCCCAGTTTACATTATGTGACTAGACAATGACTAAGGAGCAAATTTTATAAAGATTATTATTGTGTATGTGAAAATTTGAAATGACTCATACAAGTCAGCATGTTTGCATTGTATTTGGAGGCTGAGGTGTCTGGGTAAAAGCCACACATTGCTGAGACTCAACAAGGCTAGCTAAAAAAGAGTACCTGCCATTGAAATCCTAGGCAAAAACATAATGCTAGACAATGAAGTTTCATTTAATTGGGAATGGGGTGGACATCTAAGCAGACATCCACAAATGAATAGCAGCCATACTACTGCAAGAAGGTGTAATTGAAGGTTTACATCCAAACCACCACTTAATAGTATTCTGCTCTTAACAATTTCAGGCATGACAGATGAGTGTTCAAACTGTTTAATGGCAGTTTTTTGTGCTTCTACAATGAGCAAAGTGCCTCACTGAATTGAATGCTGGGTGATTTGGTGAAGGATACGTGCTATTTCATGCACATTTACTCAAAAATAAGTCTCACCGATGGCAGAACAACACAAATTTATTTCAGTAAAAGTGTGTGTGGAAGCATTTGCAGGGAAGAATGGGTAGGCAGGAGGGAGAAATGTGGAACCTTTTTAGTACCTGCTGATTCTTTCCTAAAGTGCCTCCCCAGCTTTTTTCTGGAGGAGGGCTTACTTATAGTTCTAAAGCCCAGTTGTAGAAAAATGGGTAGAATCTCCTGGGGATGAAATGTAGGTCTGTGCACTACTCCGGGTTCAGATCTGGATCCTAAACCGAAGCACGCCGATTTGGCCTACCTCAGTCCGAATCCAGACCAAGCCCAACCAAAGCAGTCCAGAGTGCACTGGACCACTTCAGCCTGATCCAGGGCAATGGTGAGCCCCCACCTCCCTGTGGGACTTGCCTGACCTGGCCAGCGGCTGCCCATCCTTGATGAGAGCCACCATTTTTAAGGAACATGGTGACTGTCCTTTTCTAGAGCTAATGTTCAAACTACGGAGGTCATAAATGGCCATTTCCTCAGAAGCAGGCCAGGGGGAACCTGCACAGCCCCAATGAAAAATATCTGCAGGATGCCAAACATCTCACTAGAGGAGGGATAGCACAATATGTTTCCTTCAGCCACTTTTTCATTAAAAAAACCCAAATAAATCCTCTTAGGTGCTTTTCTATCAACAATGCAAGCAGGGCGGGGAGAGGAGAAAGAGAGATGCGTGCCTATATTTTCCACTCCCTGTTATTGGAAAAGTAGGTGGGGTGGGAATTTTTATCCCAAAACAGATAAAGGGCACAATTTAAGCACCCTCTCTTCTGATCAAATTTATCGTCTGTTCTGGATGCTTTTCATTACAAGAAAATATATATCTCAGAGTTACATATGTCTGCCGTGTAACGTCTGGTTTGGCCATCAATCCTAGGAACAACAACAATACAAAAATAGGTTTCAAGTTGTAGGAGACAGAGCCCTCACTGTAACATATTTCTCTTGGATTTTGTCTATAGTCCAGACTTCTGAGACAACATATACTATTTATATGCAGCAGAGATGGAGAACCTCAACAACATTTATTTTAATGTTGTTATCAGTCATTTATATACCGCTTTTCCTGCTCAAAACATTTCATATAGATGATATCTGTAACCTTACAACAACCCTGTAAGGCAGGCCAACATTATTATTCCTATATTTTGAGGGTAGGGGATGAGAGAGAATGGTTTGTGTAAGGTCTCCTGTGAGTTCATGGCTGCAGGGGGCTTTGAATTGGCACTTCCCAGTTAACACTTTGCAGAATATATTGCCTTGTGTTTTCAAGGCATTCTAAGTGAAAAGCAAAACACCTTATACTGGAATGGGACTTTCTCCCTGCTATCAGTATAATTGTTGGGAAGACTGGCAAAGCGTTTGCAAAATGAATCCAGTGAAAGACAGAAAGTGCAGTTGACGATTATCAATTTTAACAGCGTCGCTCTCTATTAAAAAAAAGAAGAAGAAGGGTGTGAATCAGCTTACCTATAAACTTTAATAACTTGGAAAATGACCTCAGTCTTCATAAGTGCTAGTTAAAGGATTTTCTCAAAAAGAGTGGTAACACCTGGAGGCTCATTTGGTCTCTACCTACTGGTTCTCCCACCTACACCAAAGAAGGATAGCTAAAATAATATTTATGCAATAAATCATCTGAAATATGTTTTTGATTTAAAGATATGATGATGGATGCACTCCCCTCCTCCCTCTCTCTCCCTCTCTCTCTCTCTCCCTCTCTCGTTTTTTAAAAAACTTGGTAGAATGCTGTCTGTTTTTGCTTCCTAGCAAGGGAAGCAAAGTGTTACACAAAGCATAGGAGCTCTGTCTTAAAACATGAGCCCTGCATAGGGACTCTCCTGCAGAACACGCAGTAATGTGAACATGTGAATCTGTGACATCCTGTCACCAAGAGCATGTCTAGACAGGGCGATATCCCAGGGATTGCCCTTGGATTTTACCTGTGCATCCATATGATGCACAGGGGATCCCGGGAGCAGGGAGGGATGATCCCTCCCTTGCCCCGGGATATTGCCCTACACTTTCCCCCGTTTTCCCCCACGGTCTCAGGATGATCCCGAGACTGCGGGATGTGTGGCCAGGTGTCACGGTGTGTCCCGGCTCCTCATGAGTAACCACGAAGAGCCAGGAACCAGGCACGGCACGGAGTTCACCATTTTCGTAGGAGCGCTCCTGCGCTCATTTTGATTAAAAAAAAAGGCAGGTGCAACGTCCTCTTCCTCCTGGGTTGTCATGCGCCGCATGTAGACAGAAGGGGAGGATCTCGTGAACACCCTATCGTAAGATCCTCCCTCTGCCTCCCTCTACACCGGTATGGTGTAGACATGTCCCAAGTTGTTTGTCCCTTTGAACTTCCTCTGCACTAGCAACTTCGGATGTGTAGAGCAGGTGGGGATGCACACAATGTGCTAATGTCATGTTGCACATTTCCATTACTCCACATTACAGGGAAGAGAGGACAGAGCACCTGACACAACTGTTTGTTTATTTATTTTCTATCCTTCTTTTCTGCCCATTCCCTCCATCCCCCCAAAAGGAGCTCAAGGTGGCATTTGGTCTTTTTGGTGGTAGCCCCATGATTAAGGTAATGCATCTCATATGGTGACTTTCCTGGCTTCCACAGAAACAACCTTAATTTTAGTTCATCTGTCACTGAATCTAACTATTTGCAGCCCTCATGATACCAAGAGGTGTGTGTCTACCAACTATGGATTCCATACCTTCTTGTTCTTGTTTTTTGGCATATACTTTCACGGACTTCATCAGATGCATGGAGTAATATGATATTACTCAATAATACTCCATGCATCTGATGAAGTGGGCTACTGTCCACACAATTTTATGGCAAAATAAATTTGTTAGTCTTTAAGTGTGAAAGATCCTTTGTTTTAGCTTCAATAGACTAAGGCCGTAGCTAGACCACAGGATCATCCCGGGTTCATCCCTGCCTGAACGCTGGATGCCCTGTGTGGCACTTAGATGAACAGGTTTGACCCCAGGACAATCCTGGGATAAACCTCAGGTCTAGCTACGGCCTAAGGCAGCTACTTTTCTGGGCATTCTTTCTGTTTTGAAACCTGCTACACTACTGCTTTAAAGCACTTTATAACAGTTTTGACAACTGTTGGGGCCAGGATACACTCCATATACAGTTGTCAAAACTGTTATAAAGCGCTTTAAAGCAGTAGTGTAGATCTGGCAGTCATAGCAATTATAGTTTGATAATCCACCAGTGTCTTAAGTATTTTCTCTTCTATTTACAAATGGCTATTTAAGTATACTTGTTTTCCCTGTACAAAGAGCTAATTTTCATAGCCATTTTGGAAAATTACAGTATAAGTAAAAAATACGTAATAAATAAATTATTTAAGATCCTCACAACCAGTTTTTCTTGTTGTAGTCAACAAGAGTTGTCTTTTTCACTGGGTTTGGGCACCATGAGCCAGTTTCGTGAATGGTTCACCATGTATCCAGATATTGAATTAGTACATTCTGAAAGAATCTTTGAAAAATGTGTTGAATTGTGATCTTTGTTGAAGCATCTAGAAGTCAAATAGAAGCCAAGTAACGTAGGGCAGGAAAATTTTCTGAGGAAAACTTTCCAAAAGGGGAAAAAAAATCTGGACGGATTTCCAGGGCTTTATTTTTTCATGGAAAATTTTCCATTTCATAAGTTGATAAGTAACCATGAATGTTTGCCAATTACACATACAATATTGAGTAAGCTTGGCAATTTCAAAGTTGTAATTATTATTTTCAGGTGATTATCCCTAGCAAGTATGTACGAGAATATCTATGTTTTTGAAATACATATAGATCTCAAAGTGAAATGGAACTAATAAGTAGTGACAGCAAAACTGAAAGTGCCCCAGGAACTTCAACGAAAGAGAGCTGAGATACATTAAAATAGATGAGTGGTTGTCAACAATTCTTTGGATTGCTAAAATTTATCAGTGTGTCAACAATTTTCAGTATCTTTGTTTCCTCCCCCCCCCTTTTAATGTAAACAATGTAATGGGAAATATTGTCTTTAAACTTTTACAAGTATTCTAATAAAAAACCCTACGTAACATAATATTTAAATCACATTAAGTATGTTTTAATTTTCTCCTCAAACATTTCAGGTCAAACATTTATGAAGTATTAGGCCAAAAAATTATATGGGGTAGTTTTTTCCTAAATGTTATTTACTAATTACAAGTAAAATAATCATGCTAAATCAGATTTATCTAGAGCATCAGAAAATGTTCTGATGTAAACTGAAAATTATCCTACGCAAACAACTTTTTACATCTTGTTCTGCTGCCTATCAGGGCCTTCGAAGCCATTTACAACAAAATCACAAAATATAAAAACTAAAACAAGACATTCTTTTCTTTTTTCTCTCTTTGACATTGACCTCAAAGTTGTTACAAATATACTTATGGCAGCCAAAGTATGTGTGGCAGCCAAAGCATGTGTAGCAGGCTATCAGCTAATGGGGCAAACACTGAACTATCTGAATGGTACAGAAGAATATGGAATGCTGCAGTCTTATCAATATTCACCTGCTATAGATCAACTGATGGACAACAGACAAATAAGTTTATTGAAAGATGGACTTTATTTGCAATGTTCTGCAGCAGTGACTATTGGCACAATATTCAACTATACATTTTCTTTTCCTGTATTTATTTATTTATTACATTTATATACCGCTCCATAGCTGAAGCTCTCTGGGTGGTTTACAAAAGTTAAAAACAGTGAACATTAAAAATATACAAAAATTTAAAACCATCAAAAGCATAAAAACAATGATATCCATTTAAAACAACTATTCTGGGGGTCAGTTAAAAATAAAATAAACTCAGCATATGTTATTAACTGCCTGGGAGAAGAGAAAAGTCTTGACCTGGCACTGAAAAGATAACAATGTTGCCGCCAGACGAGCCTCATTGGGGAGATCATTCCATAAATGGGGAGGGGGGCACCACTGAGAAGGCCCTCTCCCTTGTTGCCATCCTCTGAGCTTATTTATTTATTTATTTATTTATTACATTTCTATACCGCCGAATAGCAGGAGCTCTCTGGGTGGGTCACAAAAATTAAAAACATTCAAAGTATAAAACAACAGTATAAAACCATAATATAAAATACAATATAAAAGCTCAACCAGATAAAAACAGCAGCAATGCAAAATTACGAATTTAAAACACCAAGTTAAAATTTATTTATAGACTGTTAAAATGCTGGGAGAATAAAGGTCTTCACCTGGCGTCTAAAGGCATATAATGTAGGTGCCAAGCGAACCTCCTTAGGGAGCTCATTCCACAGCCGGGGTGCCACAACAAAGAAGGCCCTCCTCCTGGTAGCCACCTGCCTCACTTCCTTTGGCAGGGGCTCGCAGAGAAGGACCCCTGAGGATGACCTTAGGGTCCGGGCAGGTACATATGGGAGGAGGCGTTCCTTCAGATAGCCTGGCCCCAAGCTTCCCTCGGAATAGGCACTTGGACGAGGACCTTAGATGTTGACCATAGTGTACGGGTAGCTTCATGTTGGGAGAGGTGGTCCCAAGCCATTTAAGGCTTTAACCAGCACCTTGAATTGGGCTCGGAAACGTAAAGTTTTTTTTAAAAAATAAATAAATAAATTTGCATTTGTGCATGTACTTTGTCATTGTTGCTTTTAAATTTTGTACAGTCTGGTTGTAAGTCTATATATAATTAAATAAAATTTAAAAATATTATATGACTTAGCATACCATTTTATGCCGATGACAAATTGAGCTGAAGCCCACAAAAGCTCATGTTACAATAAATATGTTAGTCTTTAAGGTACACCAAGACATTTTGTTGGTGTTTCTACAACAAATTAATATGGCCGCTCCTCCAGTCTGTGAACATGTGACCCTTATAGCTTCCTTTCCAAGGAAAGGGTTAATGGTAACGGCCCTGCAAATTTATGGTGGTGGCTACCTAATTCTTGTGAGGAAAGCAAGTTCAGGAGTCTTTGAAGTGTCATGGCATTGCTGAGCTATGGATGAGAGGAATTGTAACTCAGGAGTAGGGGATCATTTGAATACAGAATGTCCCAGGTTCACTTAAAAAACCACCAGGTAGCAGGTGAAGAGAAAGATAATTTGCTTGAGACTCTAGAAAGCTGTGACGAGTCACAGTAGACGATGTTGGGTTAGATCAGGGGTCTTGAACCTCAGACCTGCAGGCAAAATCTGGCCTGGCTTTGGTTCCATTCCATCTCTCCAAGGTCCCACAGATGTCCACACCCTATTCCCCTGGCCCTATTCCCTTTCCCCAGATTGCTGATCATTTGGTGGTTTCCTGGTTCTTGTGTGTCACCCCCTTTCCCATTTTAAAAAGTTTGAAATGCCTCTCCTAAGATTTAGTTACTTTCATGCCCCTGCTGGAAGACTCCTGCTTGGAGGAAGAGCTAGAAGACCAGAAATGACATGCCACCAGCAATTTCCAGGCTCTGCCAGAAGATCAGGAGGACCCCGGACCCTCAGGGTGACTACCATGAAGGTATCACTGGTGGAAGACAAGGACCCTGCCTCAGAGATGGAGGCAGAGAACCCCCAAGCCTATAGGAGAGATGCTGCATGAAAAGACAGGAGCTCAGAAAGAATGCTAAATTGAGCCAGAGGCCTCCTTGTGAGTAAGGGTCCACAGGTAAAAGGCTTACTCACAAGAAGGATCTTTTCAGCTGCAGTCATAGCTTACAGCTGAAGTTGGGGTGTGTCTCTGACAGCCTCTGCATAAAAGCAGCTGTATAAGGCTGAAAGAGTTGCTGGAAATAACTTTGATCAGACTTTCCTGAATCCAATTTCCCTTGATTCTGGACAGCTTCCTGGGTTCAAGACCCCTGGGCTAAATAGACTAATTATCTGACCTTGTAAAGGTAGCTTCTTACATTTCCCTCTGTGTGAAGATTAGGAATGAATAGATTGCAGAAGTGTGATCAAATCACAGAGCCCTGGAAGAACAGGGCTGAAAGTAAGCATCAGGTTGATGGTGCTCCTGAATGGAATTCCTTTACATTAGAGAATGGTTGGAAAGGATCTTCTCTGAAGTTCAGCAGGGCCAAGAAATTGTTTCAGTTGTTCAAAGGAAGTGGTGAGAGGAAGAGTGAGTGAATATGGTTCTCTGAGACGTTACCAGAAGGGCTGTGCTCTGCTTTGGTTCGCTTCTGAGAAGCGATAGCGGAGTGGCCTGATTTGCCTCTGACAAAGGTGGAGATGAATTGGATCGGGTGGCTGCGGATTGAGGCGAAGCGGTTTGCCTCGATCTGGAGATCTGGACGCAGGTAAGTGGGGGGAGGGAGACTCACCTGGCAGTGGCGGCGCAATCTGTGCGACAGCGGAGCCAGGTAAGGGGGCAGGGGGCTTACCTGCCTCCGTCGTGGTCCATCGTGGGCTTCAACTGAGGCCCTGGCTTGAAGCTGGAAGAGGCTGCAGCCTTCTCTTCCGGCTTCAACCGGGGCCTCAATTGAAGCCCATGACAGACTGTGAAGGAGGTAGGTAAGAGGGTGGGTGGGGGGCTTACCTGGCAGTGACACTGTCCATATGGCAATGGTTGTGGAGCGGGGGATGGGCGGATCGGCTCAAACCAGTTTGGGCCCATCCGGAAGTTCTGGATCGGGCCATGAAGTGGTTCGGGGGGTCCGTCCACAGCCCTAGTTACCAGGTCTCATCATGAAATGGCTGAAGACCTTTCAGATCTTGAAGTTGCAGGGACTGGAGCTAATTGAAGTTCTGCTGAGCCAGGACAGTGTAAGGCACTGTACAGTGGGCCTTGGGTTGGGACTCTGGGATGTACTGCCCCTTACTTGGCATCCCATATATATCTACTCAGACTTCTACATCATTTTTGGAGGCCCTCCTCCAAGCACCCTGCTGAACGAAGCTAGGAGAGTGGCTACAAGAGAGAGGGCCTTCTCAGTTGTTGCACCCTCTTACAGAATGCCCACCCCAAAGAGGTTTGCCTGATGCCTGCATTGTTCCCTTTTTGATACCAGGCAAAGGCCTTGCTTTTCTCCAAGGCATTTTAGAGACCGCTCTAAGTTTTGATGGCTATTCTTGTATATCTTTATTTCCATGCTGTTTGTTGATTTGTTCTGTGTTTTAGTCTTTTAAATAGTTGCATTCCGTTTCATATTTTCACTGTTTGCATAGCATTTTAGTCTTTTAACTGCTTGTAGTCCTCACAGAGAATATTTGTTGTTGGACAAATAAAAATATATAAGAAATAAAATCCTGTTTATTAGTCAGAAAGGTGATGTAATGACAAGCGATGCAAAGACAGATGTCTCTGTCAAGAGTGGGATGTTGCTGAAGTAGCTACTGCATAAACAGTTTCCTGGGTTTGGCCACCAGTCAGCCTTATTAGACTGTCCTGATGTCGGCCCAAAGTGAAATTAACCCTAAAGCCAAGATGGAGTATTTGGTGTTTCTCCAGACACAGCAATTGGATGGCATTATGCAGCAACAACCCAAGGTGAAGACTGGCCTATATAATTAAGTAGTTACGGTATTGTGGTCTTGATTGTAAGACGTGTGTTATAGCTTTGACCTTCTCTGACCTGACGTGGCTACATAAAAGATGCAGCATGTTTCAATGGAAATCAAGAAGAGCTGATATCCAAGCATAAACCTGTATATAACTTTTCTGGGGAAAAGAAACCACTTCTAGAAAGTCCTCAACCTCCTCTTCCTAGAGCCTGCCCCTTTCATTTCCATAGGACTTTTCCCAGTGGAAGGCTTGGAGGCTAGGCTGTCTAAATCATAAACATCTCACCTACTTTTCTTGTAGGCGTGTTGTAGTCATTGTGGTCAGGCCTTGAGACTCACTGGCAACAACTGGTGATTAAACATGAATCACCTTTCAAAGAGCACTCTTCTACCTGGTAGATACATTCAGGGAAGGGATCAATTATCTTATTGCAACAAGGAAGGAAAACAAACAGCAAGGTGATTTATATATATATTATAAGCCTGAGGATGCCCAGCTTTTAAATCTTATGGAACAAAGGCAGCAAAGGCCAAATGAGGTTTGTGTCAAAGAGTCCAATTTGAGCACTCATCTGGATGAGCTTTCTATGCTCCCAATGTGGGACCTGTAGCACATTGAATTGGAAGTGCAGGAATTGGACCATGCTTAAAGCAAGGACTTCCCGCACTCCTAACTTTCAGCATGAACATGATTATGCAAGCTATATGGCAAAGGCTGATCCCACAACACTCCTATGTGTGACGTGGACTCAGGTGGATTAGAATTATAAACCCCCTTCTCTCTTGCACACTCACTCATCAATGTGCATGATGCTTAACAGGGTGGCAAGAACAAAGAGGTGCCTGGCCCAAGGGGCTTACAGTCAAAGATTTTATTAAAAAAGAGACAACAAAGGGAGAGGACGAAGGTGATGGTGAAAGTAAAAAAGAGGGGAATAACAGTTTAGTTTAATTAAATGTGCTTAGCTTCATTTCACTAGGGGAACAGTAGTGGGATTGAGGAAGCATGTGAGAGGTGGCATCATGAAGGTGAGGCTACAAAGGGGCAAATAAACTTTTAGCAGCCTCCCCAGCTTGGTGCCCTCTAGTTGTGTGGGATGACAACTCCCATCATCCCTAGCCAGGATGATGGGAGTTGTTGTCCAACATATCTGGAGGATTCTAGGTTCAGGAAGGCTGATGTATGTTGCTGTCTTTTCTAGAGAGAATGGGGTAGATGTTTTCAAACATTCAGAAGCAGTTCCCATGTTAAACTTATCTGCTTAGGAACTCTTGAGCTGTGCACAAATGATAAATTGATGTACCACCTCACTGGGGAGAATATGACCTGAGGTAGCCATTTCTCTCTAGGTCATTATTTACTATAAAAGCTCCTTATAATTCCTATGTTGAAAATCAAACAAAGCATTGTTTCTAACATTGCATTAATGGAAAGGAATTCATGGAAAGAGACTTTTCTGTCCCCTTCTCCGCCCCCCCCCCCCCCGCAGCAGCCTGAAAAGCATCTCCTGAGGATTAAGGGACCCTCCTGAATGGGGTGGTCTGTGGCAAGGTGGGGTGTGAGTTTAGTTTTCGAAATAAGAAAAGATGATGAGTGATGTTTATATCCAGTGAGAAGTAGGACCATTTAGTCAGTGTTCTTATATGATTCCATTGTGGATTTTTCTCTACAACAGGGACTTCGTGGTCCTCCAGACATTTTGGTCGACAGCTCCCATCATCCCTCACATTTGCCAATACTGGCTAGGGCTTATGGGGATTGTAGGCCAAAATGTCTGGAGGACCACGAGTTGCTCTACATCATTGGCTGTCATGACAAGGATGAGGAAACAATGTAGTGAGTGATATATATATATATAAATATTTTTGTGAACCGCCCAGAGAGCTTCGGCTATTGGGCGGTATAGAAATGAAATGAAATAAATAAATAAATAAATAAATGAGCATCATCACACAGGGGAAAATTGTGTTTGCTTACCATTGCGTCTCTACCCATGCATTAGTCTCACATTACTTCCTCTTTTGAAAGAAGAAGTAAACAACTTGCACATGGCCCATTCAGTGGGACGTTTTGATTCCTCTGCTTTTTTCTACACACAATAGGAGATAGCGGCAACTTCCATCTTTAAAAATAAGTCAGACTTACTGGGGTGTTTTTGTTTTGTTTTGCAAGGAAGGCTGGAAGGGGCGGGAGGCACGTGAGGGGCAGACAACGTCATGAGAGGAATCTGCAAAAATACATGAATGCCCTGTAATGAATGTGCAATAAAATGGTTTGTGTGTGTGTATATATATATATATTCCTTCACATACTTGCTAAGGATTATCACTTAAAGAACATTAATTACAACAACAACAACAACAAGTGAAGTGGATAATTTTCCATGGAAAAATTAAGCAGTGGACTTTTCCCCTGAACATTTTCCATATTGGAATTTTTTTCCACCCACATCATTGGGCACAGAAGCAAAATAGTTTGGGGTACAATCCTATGCTTGTTTAGACAAAAACAAAAACAACCCTAAAACTCCCAGCCATGCTGGCTTGGGAATGTTGGGAATTGTAGGACATTTCTGTCTAAATATGCATATGATTGTGCCTTTAGTTTTATTAAGAAGGGCAAGTCCTTGAGCCAGTGTTCACTTGTGCTAACTTAACTCTTCTAATTGACTTTCAGTAGTGTTTTGGATCTATCTGTGGTTCTTAACAGAGAGAAATTTGACATTGCTTTCTACTATTCGGCTAAATGTAATAAATAAATAAATAAATAAAAATACTAGCTTTAATAGTTCACTCTTTGTTATGTTGTTTTAGTCAGAGTTGTGCTGCTCCCTGCCTCCTTCCAACCTTCTGCACTGTGAGAACAGTTAGGGATGATTGCCTTAATTTCAGCCATCTGGTCTTTCATTAGGGTAACAGAAAAAAGGAGAAAAATATCTTTTTCAGAAGGTTGTCTTGGGCTGTGTATATTTTCTATCAATATGTCAAAACAGACTGATATTCATGTGTGTGTGGCGGTGGGGAAGGAGTGTCAGCAACTAAATAGATTTCTTGCATAAAAGGTGAATTATGATGGGATTTATATGTAGTTAAGAGCTTGAGCAAGATCAAGGAAGGTTAGGTCCATTTTAAATTATATTTATACAAACATTTGTGTTTATTAAAATGGTTTAAGTATATCTTTTTTCCACTCATGCCTAGGGATGAATGAATGTCTGTTTCAGTTTCTCTAACTTTTGCATTTTTTTTAAGAATGCATTTGTTTTGTCCTGTTGCTACATCAGCACATGATTTTTTTTTAAATTCACATGAACATTCATACACATGTGCATGTCTGCTTTTGTACACATTTTCTCCTATATGCCCATTTTTGCAAACAACTTCTCTTAATGTATTTTGTTTGCAATTTCCCCTAACTTAGGCATTTTTTTAAATTGCCAAACTTCATTGCAAAATTTGAAGACTCACAAAACACAAAAGGATAATTGCATTCTGGTTCACATAGTAGCTCACAAATTAGTTTGGTTTGTATTATAATGTGAACCAAATAAATTTCTTCCCTATCTCTACTCATTTCTGCTCATTTACATTTCCTAAAATATTTTTTAAAAAATCTTCTCAAGAAGACTTCCGAAAATAAATGAATGCCCACATAATTAAAATTAGTGATGGGTGAACTTATCCCAAGTGAATCTATTATTTAGTTCAAAGTAAAGAATTTGTCCATGTGAGCTTGGATGAAATTTCTCCTTGAATACAAAATCCCGTTCTGTGTATATGAGGTTTTGCACATCCGCAATACCAAAGTGCATCTTGGGAGCTGTGGTTTGGAATGGCAAAGTTCAGCATGACATCATGCATCATATGCTATGTGCGCCCTTTCTGATTGGTTGCTTTCACATGGTCTGCTCTGTGATGGTGCCATGTGATTTTATTAACGGTCACCAATTGCTGGTATGAAGATGGACCTGCAGAGTCGCTGCCCTCCTCCTCTTTCAATCAGCCAGAGCTGCAGTGGTGGCAGAGGCAATGTGGGGAGCAACGAAAGGAGCTGCTCCAAGCATGTTTTATGGGGTTTAGGTGGTAGGATGACAAAAAAAATTAGGTGTGGCTGGGGGGAATCTGTATGCTACTTTACTGCACATGCTCCAAAGCTTACAATCAATTCTGAATGTATGAGAAATCCAGGCTTGATACAAATCTGAGCATTATGAATGGATGGGTTTCAACCAGCAAGTCAACTAATTATAAAGTTCAACAGTATGACTAATATAAAAGAAATTCTGTGGTATAAATATAATAAAATGATCTAATCGGAAAAACAGAAGTAGCAAAACAAATACCATAAAACCAGAATCAAAACAATACCATAAAACCACAATTTTCAAGTGTCAATCATCTTACATTGGGAGTGTTTTTAAGGCAAAGAAAGATATCAGGAACATTATTTATTACATTTTTATATTTATTTATTTTATTTTATTTTTATTTATTACATTTTCATACTGCCCAATAGCTGAAGCTCTCTGGGCGGTTCACAAAAATTAAACATCTGAAATTCTGTTAGTGAATGCCATTGTGAAGGAACATTACATCTGTGTTTGCTATTCGGTTGTGGCTCCAAAAAAATGTGTATGTCAAGTTTGTGGAAAGAAGGAATATATCTCATATAGCGTTGGGATCTCATCATTTAAGGAGAATACTACTATGATCAAATTGAGGGAAGCAAGAATGCAATGTGATACTTAAAGTTAGGATGGAAATCTTTGATTCCTTTTAGGAGAGGATCCAACAGGGAAACAGAGTTGCCTATTGGGCAGAAAAAAACATGGCCTGCCATGGCCTTGTTCCTTTAACGCAGGGGTGGGAAATATGCAGCAGGTGGCTGTGCCTTCCCCCTCCACCATGCTGCTAGCAAAAATGGTTTAAAATCAGTGGTTTGCCACCAAAATTACCACTACAGAGGCTTCCTAAGGACAAGAGCCAGTATGATGTAGTGCTTAGAGTGCTGGACAGGAAGTTGGGAGACCTGGATTATAGTCCCCATTCAGCCATGAAGCTCGTTGGGTGACTTAGGCCACAGCTAGACCTAAGGTTTATCCTGGGATCATCCAGGGTTCGCCCCTGCCTGAGCACTGGATCCCCTGTGTGTCACCTAGATGAACAGATTTGACCCCTGGGCGATCCAGGGATAAACCTTAGGTCTAGCTGTGGCCTTACACTCAGCTTAACTACCTCACAGGATTGTTGTGTGGGGATAAAATGCACAGGAGGAGGAGGAGGAGGAGGGGAATCATGTACACCACCTTCGGATCCTTGGAGAAAAGGGTATACGTAACAAACAAATAAATGTAACAAACAAGTTTAGCTTGAAAACAATCTACATTTGTCCTTAGGAAGCCTTTGTAGTGGCTTGCCAGTGAATTTAAAATCACTGAGTTTTTAATTGAAAAATTGCCACCACACCACACCACTGAAGAGTGTGGCTTGGGAGCGGGGTAGAAAATTGGTCCTTGGATCACCCAAAATAACCCAAACCTGTTTTATCCTGAGAAATCAGCAGGTGAGTTTTCCAAAACTTGGAGATGAAACTTAGCGATTGATAATGTCATCATATCAAGCTGTAGCTTAAAATATTGGCTGCTTAAAAAGTTGTCAACCCAACTATAAATATGATGTTGTTAACTGATTCAGCAGTCAGTGTTTTAGGATTGTTGCAATGACTATGGTTTTGCTTTGTGGATCTTTGGTCAAGAGGGCAGGGCTCCTGCAACTTTAATTGTTGTGATGAAGAGGGAATTTGACCAGGTGCTGCATGCATACAAGTGACACCTGATGAAATTCCCCTTCCTATACAACTGTTAAAGATACAGGATCCCTGTCCTCCTTTCCATATGGTCACCCTAATACACACTTACCTGGGAGTAAGTCCCATTGAACTTGACAGAACTTACTTGTGAATATATGTGAACAGGATTACACTATAAGTCTGGAATCCTATATACACTGACTTCCCTAGGAATAGGTCACATTGAACCCAGTGGGGCTTACTTCTGAGTAGATGTGTACAGAATTGTATTGCAAGTGGCAATACAATAACAGATAAAATATTGTGAGTGACACAAAATGCCCATCTCAATGGAAAGATAAAATTACATTGCTTTGTTAGGTGCATCATTGCCTCCTCCCCTCCCACTCCATGGCGTTTCAGTAATGTCAGTATTTGAGGTTAGAAACCTTAATAATGATTAGTACTTATTTGAAACTGAATTCTCCAGAGATGAGCTCATGGGAATGTCTCATGCAATATCACTATGGAAGCTCACCATCATAAGGTCCATTAAAATGAATGTGACCTGTGTAATATTGTGCCCTATAATAGTAATGGTAGCAATGAACTCAATTGATAGTATTTGTATAACACGGGCGGGGTGGGGGGGAGTTCTGCCAGTCCAAAAGCATCATAATAAGAGCTCTGGAATCTACAGCAAGTAGGAGGTAATTGGAGTGAATGTGAAAATAAAAAAAGAACATGTGGTACTAGATACATTCTCAGGATAGTTTTAGTTGTCTCAAAACTTTAGTAGTTCAGGCAGTTTTGTGGTCTCTAGTTACATGCCCCCAGCAAGTGACATGGCTTGGGTAACGCGGAACATGGCATTCTGTTCAAATAGGTACTCATCTGACATGGGCTGTAGTCCGGGCTGGTCACAGCTAGGGTTGCCATACGTCCCGGAAAGCCGGGAATGTCTCGGTTTCCGAGCATTTCCAAAATGTCCCTGCCAGTCATTCAAGAATCCCGGATTCCTGTTCCAGCCAGCCGGAGGAATTCCAACCGCCAAAATGGTGCCTTGAGCCTGCTCGGTGGAGTGTAAGTCTCCATACTGAAGTCTCCTCTAGCTTTTGAGAACTAGTAGAGAAATGTAATTTAGTGTCATTTTTTTCTGTTTGTTTAAACTGTTCTTTGCCTATTATTTATTTGCAGGTGCTTAAGTGCTTTAGGTTGCAATCCTATGCATACTTACCTGGGAATAAGTCCTATTTAACTTAATAGGATTTGTTTCTGAGTAGACACACATAGGATTGCAGTGTTAGATAACTAAAGCTTAGATAGCTTTCTTTCTTTCCCTAGGCCTTTATCTATAGTCCAGTTTTTTTAAAAAAAATCCTAGCCCCCCCAAAAAAATATTGTCCCAGTTTTGTGGATTCAGAATATGGCAACCCTAGTCACGGCTGAGTCATTTGGATGCACAGGGACTTCTGGGGGCAAGGGGGATGGGCATGAGTTTTCCTAGGGATAAAAAAAAACCCTGGGAAAACCCAATTCTTCCCACAATCTCAGGATTGTCCCAAGACTGTGAGAGGTGTGGCCACCAGTCCTGGCTTCTTCCCTCCTCCCCCGCAAGTAGTGGGGGTCAGCAGAGGGAAGGAGCCAGGCTGGGAGCAGTCCAGGGACACGGGGCTGGGCTGGGGAGCAGGGTCGGGGCTTTTTAAAAAACTTATGTTTTGCTGGAGTGCAAGTGTGCTCTGGCTCCTATTGCTTTTTTAAAAAAATGGTGGCCAAGATGGGCGCAACGTCCCTCTTCAGTTCCAGGACATCGCACAGCTATCTGAATGCAGGGCGACAATCCTGGGAACCAGAAATCTAGGGTGACCAGATGACCTGGAAAACTCCAGAGACCTCCAGAAAAATGGGGATCCCTGGGGCACCCGGGGCTGGGCCCCAATTTACCAGGGGAAAGGCCCGGAGGATGCATTCCTGGACTTCCAGGAATGTGTCCTCCAGCCCCTGACCCCAGTGCTGTTCTGGCCTTCTCCTTGGCCTGGCGCGATCACTCCGGGTAAAGGAGAAGGCCTGGCCTGGCCTGGCCTGGGGAGATTGAAGGAAGAAGAAGCAAGAAGCAAGAGAACGAAGGAAGAAGCAAGAGAAGAAGCAAATAGGAGGTAAGACTGAGGTGTGTGTGTGTGTGTGATATAGAGAGTGTATGGGTGAATGGGGTGCATTAGGTGCCTGGTTGTTTGAGTGAATGGATGTGTGTGTGTGTGTGTTGGAGTGGGTGATCCTCTGTGTGTGTGTGTGTGTGTGTGTGTGTGTGTGTGTGTGTGTGTGTGTGTTGGCAGTGTGTTAGTGTATTGATGTGATGATGTCTGAATGGGATGCCTGGATGTTTGACTATGAATGGATGCATGTACATGTTTGCAGTGTGTGTGTGTGGGAGAGGACTATAGTTTTCTGTGTGTGAATTGGGGTGATGATTTGGGGGTGATATTCCCATTAAATAATGCATTTTGACCCATAGACCTTTCTCTCCAATTTGTTTGATGTAATTGGCATGACGTATGTTTTGTAAAAATGGCTGATAATTGTTCATCCTTCTTAAAAATCTTTTAAAAAATTAATAGGGTTGCCATCATCTTCATCATTATCATCATCATTTATCTCTCTTTTCTTGATGAACAGTTTCCCCCCAATTCTGAAAGGTTGAAGTGACTGTCCTAAGAATTAGTGACTGGAGGCAAGCACTTTAAGCTAAAATATGCTGGTCTTTTTTTTGGTTTTGGGGTCCCACATGTTTGCCTTTGGCTCCAACCACCACTGGAATCCAGGCTTCAAGATCTTCTCTGAAACTGCTATTGGCCTTGGACTGAAATAGATTCTGCATCCCAGCTTTACATTCATAGAGTGTCTTAATCCTATACAAACTTACCTGGGAGTAAGCCTCATTGAACTCAGTGGGACTTAATTCTGAGTAGCCACACATGGCTGGGGAATTCTAGGAGTTGTAGTCCATAACTTTTGGAGGGCACCAGGTTGGGAAAGGCTGCCCTAGTTGATCATATGTTCTTGCTTTGGATCCCTGACTGAGTTCGCTACTTCTGGAAGCAATTTCCTAATTAACTACCTTACATTCAAAAAAGCTTTTAAGCACAAATATCTGCACTTGTCAAAATATCCCTGAGAAATGGCAACACGATACACACACACACACATAGTATAATAAGCAGAAGGTCATTACATGTTACATTAACACCTGGGTCATATGAATTTAATATAGAAACTTGCCTACACTGGACAAAATCTGATAAGCACCTGCTGTAAATGGCAGTGAATGTGTATCTGTACAAGCTATTTTTCATGTACCTGTGCTGATTTGGCCTGTTTGGGGCTTCCTCTTCTGGGCTGTAATGCCCATCTTCCTTGCATCTGTGCTGATAACGCAAAGGCATCCATGTCAATGGATGGTCAGTTGAAAGGCAGATCAGGGAATAGGTATTCTTCACCTTGTGCTGGATGGGGTTATGCTCCTCCCCGAAGACAGGTTCGCAGCTTGGGTGTACTCCTGGATCCAGCTCTGAGCCTGGATGCCCAGGTCTCGCCGGTATTTATTTATTACATTTTATGCTGCCCAATAGCCAAAGCTCTCTGGGCGGTAGCCAGGAGTGTATTTGCACAGTTAAAGCTAGTGTGCCAGCTGCGCCCGTTCCTAGAGATGTCTGGCCTGGCCACGGTGACACATGCCTTAGTTACATCCCATTTGGATTACTGTAACATGCTCTATGTGGGGCTGCCTTTGAAGAGTGTTTGGAAACTTCAGCTGGTACAAAGAGCTGCAGCCAGGCTGTTGACTGGGGTTGATTACAAGGAGCACACAACTCCCCTGTTACAACTCCACTGGTTTCTGGTCTGTTTCTGGGCACAAGTCAAAGTGCTGGTTATGACCTATAAAGCCCTATACGGTTCAGATCCAGGTTATCTGAAAGGCCATATTCTCCCTTACGAGCTTGCCAGCGCCCTGAAAACTTCAGGAGAGGCCTTTCTCTCAGTCCCACCACCATCCCAGGCATGCCTGGTAGGCACATGGGAGAGGCCCTCACAGTGGCTGCTCCAAGGCTCTGGAACTCCCTTCCCAGGGAGGCTAGACTGGCTCTCTCCTTTATTTATTTATTTATTTATTTATTTATTTATTTATTTATTACATTTTTATACCGCCCAATAGCCGAAGCTCTCTGGGCGGTTCACAAAATTAAAACCACAGTAAAACACCCAACAGGTTAAAACACAATTACGAAATACAGTATAAAAAGCGCAACCAGGATAAAACCACACAGCAAAGTTGATATAAGATTAAAATACAGAGTTAAAACAGTAAAATTTAAATTTAAGTTAAAATTAAGTGTTAAAATACTGAGTGAATAAAAAGGTCTTCAGCTGGCGACGAAAGCAGTACAGTGTAGGCGCCAGGCGGACCTCTCTGGGGAGCTCGTTCCACAACCGGGGTGCCACAGCAGAGAAAGCTATGTTTCCAGAGGCAGGCAAAGACTTTTTCCCCAGCTGGCCTTTGGGAATAGTCTGGACCTCTGTTAATGCACTGGATTTTTTTTTAATTGTCATTTGTCTTTTAATTTTTTTAAAAAAATGTGTTAATATTACAACTAGTTTTTAACTTTTGTATATTTCTATTTATATCTTTTAATTGTATATGTTTCAATTTTGTACATCTGTCTTGAGTCCCACTATTGGGGAAAAGGTGGGATGCAAATAAATATAACAACAACAACATGGGGCCAGTTCACTTATCTGCGTTCATCATGTGTTGACTGTGGCATCGACTGTCTGTCTGAATGAGCTGACAGAGATCAATCACCCCAGATGGCACATCTGTTTTAACTAATGACAACTGAAAAGCAATATTCTTCGATAGTTCACACATTTGTTTAAGTGTCATTTAAGTAATGAACCTGCATGTAGGAATTGACCCATATTGTAAAATAATAGTACTCTCTGTGCTCTAAGCAAACCAACACACTTGCTACACTCGGAACTACTTTAGCATAACCTTAAGACCTCATAACTGAGACCAGGTCATCAGTCTTTATAATAGAGCATGCCCCAAATAGCTGTTACTACTTCAGTGCTTCCTTTACATGAGGGCTAGGGAGTGTTTTTTCAACCAAAGGGCCACTTCCATCACAGGTAACCTTCTGTGGCTGCCAGCTAATGGCAGGCAGGGCCAAAAGCAAAAGTGGGTGGAGCCAATGCCACATCCCAAGTGTCATCATCACACAGGGAAAAAACACATTTGCTTACCATTGCTTCTCCACCCGTGCGTTTGTCCCTCATTACTTCCTCTTTTGAAAGAGCAAGTAAACAACCTGCATGTAGTCCATTCAGTGGGCCGGTTTGATTGTGCTGCTTCTTCTGCACACAGCAGAAGATAGCAACTTCTGTCTTCAAAAATAAGTCAGACTTACTGGGGTGTTTTTGTGTGTTGTGAAGAAGGCTAAAAGGGACAGGAGGCACATGGGAGGCTGTCATGAGAAGGACCCGTGAAAATACATGAGTGCCCAGTAATGAGTGTGCAATAAAATGCTCATCTGATGGAGCTACTCATTCACACAAATCCCTTTCCTCCTCAGCTGCCATCCTCTGAAAATCACATCCCCCCACAGCAATTAGGCTCAGGAGAAAAGGTAGCATTTCTAAACCTAACTGCTTTGTGACCCTCCCTATGATTCTTGAGGTGTGGTAGAAAGAGGAGAGGATTAACCCTTCTGTAGCCACCCTCATGAACGCTCCCCCCACATGTGTGTGAATGGAAACATTTTTTTAAAAAAGGTCTAGTTGCTGCATAGTGGGGTCAGGTTTGAGGAGGAGAGGCCATGGGCTGGATCCACAGGCCCTGCAGGCCACATCAACTCCATGGGTCAGAAGTGCCCCACCCCTATTTCACATCCCATCAAACAGATTTTTGGGATCTACATGTAGTCAAAAATTTATGTGACACAAAGCAATGCGCACCTTCTGGTTTAATTGAATCCTACCACATTTCTTTTGGTTGTATTGTTGGCATTGAAATAGATTATCTGGCAAGGCATTATAGACAAAAAGTTAGAACAGTTTAAGAACACACCAAGAATTATTAAACAAACACAATATTAGTTCAGGAGGACAGAACATAATTTCAGGCATATTCTATCTGCCTAATCTTTCTACTCTACTAATGCTCTGAGTTGGCATAAATGTGCAAACCCTTGGAGGGCAAGATACTTTGAGTTACAAAGAATTGTCAGATTAATCTGGTCATTTTTAGAGAGCAAAGTTGAATCTGTTTTGTCTTGGCTGGCAAAAGCACTTGACAAGGTGTGTTTGATGCTGGTCTATCCAGATATGAAAGATTTCAATTTAGATAAAAACTCTTTCCTGATCAGGTTCTTAATTAAGAAACAGTTTACAGACAGCCAAAACCACTTCACAGATAATATTGTCCTTACAGAGATAATTTCCAGGTTGGCAAAATGTCGTAAGTGTTGAGATGCTGAGTCTAGTTTAAGGGAAGCAAATTGCATCTTAGAAAACCTCTTTTGACATGATTAGTCATAGCTGCTAACAGTATATGCTGTTGACCGGGAAGCTTAGATTTAGTTCAAAGGACGAGCAGGCAGAGTTCCAGGCACAAAGGGTAGTAAAAGCTAAACTTTTGACCAATGCAGATTTTAGGGTTAGGGTGATAACAAATTTAACATACAATGTAGACACCATCGTATTTCTCCCCAAGATCCCACATTGAATAGAAACTAAATTGCCTGCTTCAATTTGGAGTAGTAGAAAAATCACAGACGGCATTCCTGCTGCTATGGGTGCTGGGATTCATGTCAAGTTCTGTTAGTACTAGTGGAAAGAGCTCTACTATCTATGATGCTACAGACTTTGATCAGATCAATTAAAGGATTGTTGTCAGAGTCTTTTAGATTTACATGCTCTGGTAGGTTAGTTGGCTATTCTTCTATAAGATTGGCCTACAACAGCTTGTGGCATGTAAAAATGGTCATGTGAATTCAGCCATAGCTAGACCTAAGGTTTATCCCTGGATGATCCAGGGGTCAAACCTGTTCATCTAGGTGACACACCGGGGATCCAGTGCTCAGGCAGGGGTGAACCCTGGATGATCCCAGGATAAACCTGAGGTCTAGCTGTGGCCTTGGTCAACAGAAATGATTCCATGAGCAGCCTGCCCTCTGATCTACAAATTATCCTAACCAAGTGGTAAAAATCTGAATGCAACAGTAGGTTAATACTTTAATTTAGGGCTAATTTAAATGTCATAAAGGTTGCTCATGACTTTGTGCAACTGAACTGACCCTAAATTAAGTGGTTTGTGGATTTTTTTTAATGGACTAATCCTTTTGAGTTTAAATATTTTATTGTTTCAAAAACACAAACAAACAAACAAGCAAACACCACAAAAACAAAAACATACAAAATTAAGATGGGCTTCCGATTTTCTTCACAGCAAAGATATGAAACAATATTTTCTTTTACTCTATAATAATAAAAAAGTTCCCCTCTTTCTATTATCTTAAAGTTTTCTTCTTATTCATTGAATCCACAGATAAACAAATCATTTTTTCTAGTTCCTTCTAAAAGACTATAAGAAGTTTCCATTCAATTATAAACCTAGATGTTGACTGTTCTCTAATTATTGACGTACGTTTTGCCATCTCCGCCAACTCCAACATCTTCACCAACCATTCATTAATGGACCAATCCTAACACCCATGAATCACATGATGGCAATTGCCTTTTTTCTGTTGTACATTGTGGCTGTATGTCCTGCAGTGATGTATAAAGTGACAGTGGATGTGTCTTCTTACCTGAAAGAAGAACAATCGTATATAGAAATCCTATTGCTATATCAAATCCTATTGCTAAGAAAGAATGAATCACATACATGATAAAGCTGCCATTACTATACTGGCCAATATTATTATCTGTTTTGCTAATATCTGTGGTGCTCTTCTCATGTTCAATGTAGTGAGCCGTGTTATCACAAATACCATCTGTGAATTTTTACAGTCACAACTGCCCAGCTGTTCCTTCTTTGTCAGCACCCCCCTGCCTTCTTTCATTGAACAGTATATTGTCAGATATCAAAGGACAAATGACATCAAGAGGTATGCAACAAAGAGGAACAAATTGCACAAAAGCTTGAATGGGTTCAGTGTTGCAAAAGTGAGTAAGAATTCTTAACAAACATAAGAGAAAAAAGTATGATCATTACAAGGCAAGCCTTTGGTGTGGTTGCTTCTTTGAGACTTTGAGCTAACATAAATGATTCATGTTCTATAACCGTCCCACCCTGTTCCACGTATATATCGTTTAAGAATGGATCAAAGTGAGCTCGGATATCTATTTAGGGATTGTAAAACACAATGCATATTTGCTCCCACTGTCTTTAAGGCCCGAGGTGATGGTATTGATCACGTTAGCCTAATCAGTGATGACTGGTGGCCATTGGAGCTGCTGGGGTGGCCGGCAGATTCACTAGAGGCAGAGCAGTTTTTTTAATCCCCAGCAGCCCATACTACAGAAAGGAGAAACTGAGGCACGGCCACTTTTAAGTTCATGAGTGCAAAGTAGGTGTTGGGAGGAGAATCCACACAACCACACAAAAATAATACGAATTTTAAAAAGCTCAATTGTAACCCATTGAAAAAGTGGGGACACAGGAGCCAGTTTGGAGACCATCCAAAATCAACACCTTTGCATGTCCACCACAAAGCACTCCCCAACCCGTCCCTCCCTGTCTACTCAGAAGGAACATTGAGAAGAAGCACAATAGACAAATCTATCTGATGTATGTCTATGCCTAAGTAAGAATGACTTACCCCACATCCAACCATCCATTCTCACCCCCAGCCACCCCCTCCTAGCACTCCATGCAGCAACCTCACAAACACACCACTGCTTCCCTGACCCCCACAATGCTCTCCTGCCGACCCACACAGGTTTTTTTCCTCTGTCATCTGGGCCTACTGATGCTCAGAAAAAGGAGGGAGGAATCCAAGGTGAGTCCACGCCACATGGACTTCCTGTCTGGATCCTTGCTCCAAATGGATAGCATTAGGTTGTTTGCATATTAAAGTGGTTACAGCTCTTCCTACACCTTGGTGGTTAGAGAAGTGCAGCATATTATGTCATGCCAATTACAGTTTGTCCCGTTTCCCCTGACAAATTGACTTTATGGAGAAATCCAGCTTTAAAAATTGGAAAGAAAATGGTTTTGTGGTGGACCTGGACAGATAAGATAATTTTTACTTTAGGTGAATTATTGGGTGTTGATGATGCATTTTGGCATTTTCAGCTTTGCAAGATAAAATTGATTTGCCTGCTATAGCTGAATGGCAGTATTTGCAGTTGCAACATTTCTTAGAATCTAGATGCAGTCCTGCTGCTTTCACTGCCTCGGAGTCCCCTTTGCTATTGAAAACACTTATTGAAGCTGACAAACTGCATTGACCCACAATTCACATTTAAAAATACTTATTATCATTTAATAAATAAGACACATGAGGTCTTCAGTAGGAATGGAATGGGGAATTGGAATGTCCTATTTTGCTTAATCAATGGGCTACTGTTTTAGTGTCTGATATGTCCATGTACCTCTCTCTCATCTTATTCAGCAAAAACATTTGTTTTGGGTTTATTGGATGCCACAATGTCTCTTTAATAAAGTCTTGTGTAACTTGGCTAATTGTTGGAAGTGCAATACAACAATATCTTCTTTTATTCATATGTTTTGGAAATGCCCAATATTTGCCACCTTTTGGGAGGAAGTTTTTATATGGATAAACTTTGCATTGGAAAGCTCTTCAGTATTTACTGATGTACATGTTTTCTTAAATTATTTATCTGCTTCTTGGAATGTAACACAGCCTAAATGGATTTCTTGTGCCCTTTCGATTGCTAAAAATCTGATATTACAACACTGTAAGGATAAAAGTTCACTGGCCATAACGCAGTGAAGCTCGGATGTAAGCTCAGAGGATGGCAATAAGGGAGAGGGCCTTCTCAATAGTGGCCCCCCAATTATGGAATGATCTCCCCAACGAGGCCCGCCTGGCACCAATATTGCTATCTTTTGGGCGCCAGGTTAAAACTTTTCTCTTTTCCTAGGCATTTAGCAATATGTGACGAGCTTAATTGATGCTGGATATGTATCTATAGTTGTTTATAAAGTTGTTTATAATTGTTTTTAGATATATATTGTGTATGTTGTATGCTTTTGTGATTTGAAATTTTGTATATTGTTTTTAATTGTTTTAATCTTATGTAAACCACCCAGAGAGCTTTGGTGATGGGGCAGTATAGAAATGCAATAAACAAACAAATAAATAAAGGATTGAAGATCTAACCACACTAGCCAATTTTGGAGGAGTGGTATATAGGCGCCACTTGGGAATTGACTTATATTTTGATATTTGATCTGCTTTTACTGAAATTTACATGTAATATATTCCTTTTTTTTCTTTATCTTTTTTCCTAGAATGTTGCATTATCTGAAACTGAGGCCTTTAAAGCATGTAGTTTAACCTGCAAAAAGAAATGTTTCTTGTTTGTTTTAGTTGAATTGTGCAGTAAAAAAAATGATTAAAAACATTGATTATTGGTGATGGTGCAAAGAAACGAACAAACAAATTCCCCAACAACAACCCAAAGGATGTTTCAATAAATAATGCCATTGTATGGCGAAATTGAGATGGATTGCATTTTACAATTAGCGTGTTACAGTTGTAATTTGTTGCTGATCTACTTGGAGGTAAATTCTGTTGAAATCTGTGGAACCAGCTTCTAAGAAACTACATTTACAGTTCAATCCAATGCATGTCTATTGGGAATTAAGTATCATGGAGTTCAATGGGACTTACTCCCAGCAGACATGCATAGGACTGCAGCCTTAGAATCTGGGCACAATAGATATTCACATCTAAGGCAGCATTTTGTGATCTCTTTTTTAAAAAAATGTTCCTTGGCCAGATACCAATACAGTTCAAGCACAAGCTTGCTGTCGGCAAGCCATTCTCATCCATGTGATGTTTCCAAAAATACAGCTGTATATATATAATAAAATCAGGGCTGTAGAAATATAATAGACATAGAGTTGCAACCCACACAACGCTAACTGCATGACTTAATTTTTTGCAAAAGACTTTCAAAATTTTAAAACATTTAAAACCCACAATTGTATGTACTTGTATTGAAACCTATTATTCAGTTTTAATTAGATTAAAAGATATTTTATCAAAGAGTATGTGCAATGGATCATATCTAACTGTGCACCATATCATTAGTTTATTTATATTTATTTATTTAAGGATTTTTATGCCGCCATTCAGCCAAAAAAGGCTCTCATGGCGGCTTACAAAAGTATTTCTTGACAGTCCCTGCCCACAGGCTTACAATCTAAAAGACATGACACAAAAGGAAAGGGGATTGGGAGGGAGGAGGAGGAGGGGGAAAAGGAAAGCAAATTCAGGCACTACAATCTTAGTTGGAAAGTTCAGCAGTTACAGTTGGTAGCAGGAGGGAGGGGGCTCTGAGCTGGAGCTGGACCCAGGCACGGTGGAGAGGTGCCTGGCTGCTGCTTCCTCCCTCACTGGTGGCCTCTGCAGGGACAGTTGGTAGCAGGAGGGAGGGGGCTCTGAGCTGGAGCTGGACCCAGGCACGGTGGAGAGGTGCCTGGCTGCTGCTTCCTCCCTCACTGGTGGCCTCTGCAGGGACAGTTGGTAGCAGGAGGGAGGGGGCTCTCAGCTGGAGCTGGACCCAGGCACGGTGGAGAGGTGCCTGGCTGCTGCTTCCTCCCTCACTGGTGGCCTCTGCAGGGACAGTTGGTAGCAGGAGGGAGGGGACTCTCAGCTGGAGCTGGACCCAGGCACGGTGGAGAGGTGCCTGGCTGCTGCTTCCTCCCTCACTGGTGGCCTCTGCAGAGTTGCTTTCTTGTGTGATGGGATATCGCCATCATTACAGGTGGCTGTAGGTTGACCAACAGCAGTGTAAGCATCTGGGGAAGCAAGGACCATAATAACACTGGGTTTGAAGTGTGGTTGGAGGACACCGACAACCATTGTGGGTACCAGTGCCACACTATTTCTAATAATGTGTTTCAAATACAAGTGTTGCTTTCTTGCACAGGTGGGAGGGTAGTGGGAGCGGCTTACCACCGCTATAAATCAGCCCAAGGCACCCTGAAGTACTTCAGAAACAATCCGCTTCACCTCGGGATGCCTTGGACCGAAGAGGTACTGCCTCGGATTTGGGCTGATGCAGGCCGAATTGTCCCCCCTCACCTCGGATTTGGGGATTCAGTCCTACTTAGAATCCTATTTTCTTGCTCTTACTCTGTCATTTGAGTCCATTATGGTTCAAGTGACCAAGTGGTCCGAGTTCATGCATCAAAGCAAAAACAAAATTTCTTGTAGGGTTCAAATATGCCAGCTGTTGCTTGCTCGATAACAAGGCAATTTTATTTTTCACCCAAAACTTATTGGTTGAGCAGCACCTAAAGTTCCTAAATAATCAGCCCTGCCCCTGACGGATAGGCCTTTTCACACTGTGCTCTTGCCATCTGGAACTCTTTTGTTCAGGACTTTGAGTTAGAAAAATGCATTTCCGTAGGAAAAATAACATTTGGTTGGGAGTTGGCACCAATAAGATCATTGTTGCCAGAATCAACGTTCACTGTGTGGGTGAATCAAATGGCACTTAAACATGTTTTCTCCATGTTCCCCGAGGTATAACTATTTTACAAGGGGCCATTTACTATTCTATTTCCTTGACATATAAATTAATGATAACATCCTGGGTGCAGCCTCACAATTAGTTGCTAGACCAATGCGAGCATTAATTTGTTTCCAAGAAAGAAGGTGAGTAAAGTAATGGCGATGAGAGATCTTCCAAAATAAGGAAACTGTTAAGGTATCAGGAGGATCATAGGAAGCTGCCTTATGAAGTCAGACCATTTGTCCATCCATCTACATTGGTATTGCCTACACTACCTGGCATTGGCTTTTCAGCAGTTCAGAGAGAAGCCTTTTCTAGCCCTATATGGAGGTGCCAGTTGGCTGCACCATGGACTGTGGGACTCTTCAACCACTCCTAACTTTAGCATAGCCTTAACTTCATTGCCGATCACTTAATTTAATGTACATGGGTAGGATCAAGCCAGTTTTCTAATATTGGTCATGTGTCTGATGTGTTTGGCCAGGCTTGGAGGAGAAACATCCCAAAAGTCACTAGTTGCCTTACAGGCTTTCTATATGCGGCCAAAGCCCCGCCGTGGCTGCAAAATTGCACTGTGTCAGATATACGACACAGCTGCAGATTCGCAGCCAATGCGGAGCATTCCCACAAAAAGCCCAGAGGAGGGAAGACAAGCTAATTGCTCTTATATGGGGAGAAGGGTAGGCCCCAGTTTCAGAGCTTCCTTTGAACTTCTTAACAACTAGTTAGTGTGTTTGCCAAGCTGTTCAGTGCATGGATCGGCCAACTTCCAAGCTAGGCATGAGAAGCAAATGAACCCTAGGTTCCAGTCCACTATACTTATTAAAGAACCATGAAGAGAGGAGTTGAGAAATAATAGGTTGCTTCTAAAATTAAAATGAAACCCAAACAAGTTCACTAAAATGTACTTACCAGAATACTAAGAGTAAATCACTAAGAGCAGCTAACAGGTGGAGAAAGGGCTGAGGCCCACCTCTGTGACTCCCCGGCATAGCATAGGCTGATTGCTTCTTGGCTCTCCAAATGAAGATAAAGGAAGTTTCTTTTACCGTCACAGATATTCCTGGGTGGCTGGGCAGCTCCCAGGGAGGGAAGACTCAAATGCATCAATCAGTAGCCTGGAAAGACCTGGGCATGCTGCTGGCTGCAATCCTCTTCTCCCTGCCCTTCCATTTCAACCCCCCCCCACACACTTTTTGTCCACTTACATCCATCCAAATGTTGCTGCCAAAATTATTCACCTCTCTCATTGTTCTGACCCCCACATCACTCCTTAAATTCCTTCACTGGTTTCCTCTCCATTTCCAGATCCAGCACAAGCTTCTGAGTCCTTACATTGAAAGCCCTCCATACCCTTGCCCCTGCTTATCTCTCTGTACTTCAGTCCCAACACATCCATTCCTTTGACCTTCCCTCATCCACCACTCACAGCTATCAAAAGGTTTCCCTTAAATGACTCTACACATTTCCCCTTGTGGCCCCCTGTGCCTGGAACTGTTTTCCTGAATGCCTCCGTGTGATCACCTCCCTCATTTCCTTTAAGCTCCTCCTCAAAACTCACCTTTTCTGTAGCCTGACCATATGCACTGGCAATCTCCGGAAACCTCTGGGGAAATCATGAGGACTGGAGGAACTTGAGCTAGGCCCCAATGTACCGGAGTTACTGGGCCTGCGCCGGCGCTGCCCCAGCCTTGTCTTTTCCCCGGTCTGGTGGTGGCCATCTTCTTTTGAAAAGTGAGAAGTCTTGTGAGAGTTCCGGCGCGATTTTCGTGCCAAAGATCCCCGGCTGCTGGCTGATCGACGCAGAAGCAGAGCAGCCAGCATTGTAGAAGGTGGCTCGGCTCTGCTTGCGACGAGGTGGCGGATCGGAACAGGACAGCGGTGGCGGATCAAGGCCAGGAGGCGGCGAAAGGACACCAGTGGCAGGACCACGAGGGTGGCGGGAGCGAGACGGTGAAGGCAAGAATGGTGGCGGCAGACCAGCAGGCGTCGAAGGAGGGCACTGGCAGCGACCAGGTGGAGGGACCAGACCCACAGAGGCCAGAAGAGGTGGCGGACCAGGTGGCGGTGCGGCGGGAGAACCGGCGATAAGGACACTGGCGGCAGTGGACCAGGTGATAGGATGGAACTGGAGGCACAAAGGAGGAAAGAGGCAGCAGCAGAGGACTGCGCCAGCAGCACCACCCAACGGGAAAGTAGGTGGCTGGCAGACATCTCCTAATTTATTTTTTGGGCATGCTTGGGGGCTGGGCTGGGCCTATTCCTGCCACCCCACAACCATGTGGGATGGTGGGAATAAGCCCCAGCCCCCCCATAGCCTAGGCCCCTTCCCAGCAGCCTGTTTCCCAGCAGCCCCCCTTTCCCAGCAGCCCAGCCCCCCAGCAGATGATGATATTTCATAATGGATTATAATGGTGATAATGATAATGGATGATGATAATGCTGATGATGATGTTGCTAATGATGGTGATAATGATAATGGTGATGATAATGGTGGTAATGATAATGGATGATGATAAGGATGATATTGCTAATGATGGTGATATATTGCTAATGGTGGTGATAATGGCCTTGTTTTATATATTCGATACGAGTTGAAGTCCGAAACATCTGGGGAGCACTAGGTTGGGAACAGCTGTTGTTGATAGGATCAGCATAAAAGGAGGACAGGGCTCCTGTATCATTAAGAGTAGTATTGAAAAGGGATTTCAGCAGTTAAAGCTGCAGGACAGGAGTTCTGCCCTCTTTTGAATCTGGTCACAGCTCCTGCAGCTTGAATTGTTGTGATGAACAGGGACTATCACCAGGTGCTGCATGCATATAAAACAACACCAGCTGAAATTCCCTTTCCTACACAACTGCTAAAGGTGCAGGAGCCCTGTCCCCCTTTCCATATAGCCATCCTATAAGTAATCTATTATCTCCATGGCACAAGGAATTATATTGGGGTGGGGGAATATTTACGTTTTTGTCTGAATTGTCAGGTGTAGAATTAGACATGTGTGAGAGCCAGTGTGGTGTAGTGGGTGTCGGGAGATCAGGGCCCTAGTCCCCACCTGGCCATGGAAACCCACTGGGTGACTTTGGGCCAGTCACAGACTCTCAGCCCAACCCACTTCACAGGGTTGTTGTGAGGATAAAGTGGAGAGAAGGATGATTATGTATGCCGCCTTGGGTTCCTTGCCGGAAAAAAAGCTGGGATATAAATGCAATAATAATAATAATAATAATAATAATAATAATAATAATAATAATAATAATAAAAAATATGACCGAGGCCACGCCTCCTTGGGGGCCGGACATGTTGAGTTGGCCCTGCCTTGTGGGTGGGCATGTTGGCGTGGCCACGCCTCCTGAAGGCGGCCATATTTTGGAAACCATATTTTGGTCCTTTTTGGTTTCCAAAATATGGTCACCCTATTTTCTGGGAAGCCTTTAGATCCTTCCCTAGTTCCTATACCTTACCGTAACTAAGCCAAATTACTTGTAATTGAAATAATCACATATTCTTCCACTGCTTTATGTTGTTGTTGTTTATTATTTTATTTATTTATTTATTATATTTTTATACAGCCCAATAGCTGAAGCTCTCTTGTTGTTGTTGTTGTTGTTGTTATTTTACAATGTTAGAATTTTGTATCTCTGTGTGTGCGTGTTCCCGATTATGCAGACCTTCAACTTGAACAGAAATTGCAAATTTTATTTAAAGGCATGCGCTCAAAGTTTTGATGTGAGGGATGTTTTTTGAGAAAGTGGAGGAAAATATAAACTAACTATTTTCTTTACTGGATATTTAGCCTGAGATAAACATCTGTTTGGTGAAGGAAAATCAAAGCAAGTCTAACCTGTTAATGTGACTCATACATATGTTCTTCTGCAATATCCTGTTTAAGATATTTTGGGATTTGGTAGGGTCAGTCTCCCCATCTATGTTTTCCCCCTCCCCTCACAGTTCCCATCTGCTCACGTACAAAACTAAATCCCTCTTGTGTGCTGTTCTGCAAACGTAGCTGCAGTCAAGTTCCCACCCCCACCCTGAAATGAAGGCCTTCTGACTTACACCTGTAGTCCTGTGTGTCTCACGGCCTTACTGGGAAAATGCTGCCCTCGCTTTTCAATAACTAGAGCTGTCAGTGTTTCAAGCCTCGATGTGCTCTTCACGTGCAGGGGTTTGTGTATGTGTTTAGTAGGGGTGTGCACGGACCCCCCGCTCCGCCCTGCGGGCCGATCCGAAAATTTCGGATTGGCCCACTCCGCTCCTCCTATACTCCGCTCCTCTTCGCCGCGGAGCTCCGGCTCCGAATAGGAGCTCCGCAGTGGGGGGGAGTGGCGCCAGGTAAGGCCAGGAGAGGAGGGCGGGAGGTTTACCGGCCCCTGCCTCCATCGCCGCCTGTGCGGTGACGGCGGCAGAGCCCGGTAAGGGACCAAGGGAGAGGGGGGCCTTACCTGCCTCCGTCCGTGGCCCGTCGCCGTCTTCAATTGAGCCCGCGGTTCAACCAGGAAGTCTGGGCGGCCCAGACTTCCTGTTTGAACCGCGGGCTCAATTGAAGATGCTGACGGACCGCGGACGGAGGCAGGTAAGGGAGAGGAGGGCGGGGGGGGGGTTTACCAGGCCCTGCCGCTGTCGCCACATGGGCGACAGCGACAGCGGCAGGGCCCGGTAAATCCCACTTACCTTTCCGGCGGAGCTCCGGATTGAGGTGAAGGATCCGCCTTCACCTCGATCCTCTTCGCCACACTCCGCCGGCCCCCCAATCCTCTTCACCTCCGCCTTAAGGGCAGGCGAAGCCCCCCGCTCCGCTCCTGCTTCTCCGGTCCGATTAGAAGCAGAGCACATCCCTAGTGTTTAGTCCCCTGACCCAGCACTGCATCCCTCCCCCAGGACTGAAAATCTGCACCCTCTTAGGTCCTCTTTGGCCCTTTTTACACCTAAGGGGTATCCCAGGAAAATGGAGGGATCATCCCTGCCTGCTCCCGGGATCCCCTCTGTGGCATTTGGATGCGCAGGAACGATCCTGGGATGATCCCGGGATATAGGGCTGGGGTAGACATGCCTTTTGTTTTTCTGTGATGCTTAAGATGCCAACCTGTTCCTGCCTTTCTGAGCAGGCAAGAGGTGGAAAACCCAGCTTGGACCAGAGCTATTTGAGAGCCCTTCTTCTTCCTCCCTTGGAAAAATGGTATTCCTGAAATTATTTTCACCTTCCTTGCAATGTCTACAGGGACTTTGCTTGAATCCCTCCCTTCCTTCAGCTGCCGTACATTTCATTTGGAACAACATTCCATTACTATGGAATAATGGTACTTTTGCTGCTCCAACCCTACCCCCTCCTTCCCCACAGCTCCCTTATTTTTAAAGATAAACAGATGAAACTTGTGACCCTGAGAGCTTTTAAGTAGGGCTTTGGGTATGCCAAGCTTGAATCAGATCGGTCCATCCTTTGATTTTTTTTTAATGATTTTTTTATCCCCCCCCCTTAAGCCATTGTCCTGCTAGCCCACCAATGTGAAATTCCACATGTTTGCATCTGTGGAGGATTGGTTTTCCTTTACTGTATAAAATGTGACCTCTGAAAGTTTCAGGCTTGCATCACAACGTGCAAGATTGGAATGAGGGTGAGATAGTGCATCTTGTTGACTTCTCAGACAAATGGGTAGGAATAAAACCTTTATATCTCGACGAGGGTTGCTCCTATGAAAAGATTGTTAAAGACTTTTTTGTAGCAAATTTTATGCTCTTTAATTTTGTATTGAGACATCTTTTCTGTGAGATTACAAATAATAGAGTTATTGTGCGAAAACTGGATTTTGGCTGCCATTTTCCAAGATGGCGGCCACTATGATGTTTTCCCAATATGCCCCTATATCTCATTTTAATCTACATGGTCATAAATACCACTATACCAAATTTCACACTTGTATCACAATGTGCACGATTTTTTTGCTAAGCCGCTGTACTATACATGATGGGAGTCCTTTCCTGTCTTGTGAGAAATTTGTCTGATCGTATTGCAGTTCCTTTCACATTTAGAACTAAATAGAGATGTTAGAATTGTATTTAATCTGGTACGCCTGAGGTCTGCAGATTGTGTTACATTTTTCATCCTACCATGCGGACTCAGATTATTTCCCCCCACCCAGAAAAATAATCAAATAAATGTGAATCAAGTTACAGAAGAAGCAATTTTTAATATAAATTTAGTTGTGTGTGTGTGTGTGTGGGAGTATTATGCTTACCTGTAATATAGTGAACAGTGTGTGTTTGTGCATGGGTTTAGAATGAATTCCTCCCTGTTGGTGCACTTCCTGGAATATCCACGAAAGAACTTGAGCTCCTTTCTTGGGTATTCCCCTAAATTTGCTGTTTGGGAGATTGTCCAACAGTCTTTCAAAGATGGAGGGAAAAGGCTCTTTCCTTGAAAAATGCCGTTTCCAAGTCAGCAAACTTAAGAGAATCCCCATGAAAGAACCTCAAGCCCTTTTATGAATATAGGAAGTGCACAAATGGGAAATTATTGGGAAAAGAGTCACGTGTCTGCAGAATCCGCTTAACCCACAGGTGCCAATCCGGCATGGAATTTGTGGACCGACTACAAGAAATCTACGCTCATTTAAGTCCGTGGCAGATTTCTCCAGCAGCCCTAGAGTTAGGCACTTAAAGATGTTAGAGTACTGCTTTATAGTGGTATTGATTGAAGTGCATTGATAACTGTTGGGGCACAGGACACAGTCCCTATACTGCTTTCCTAGTGTAATTTCCTTCTTTTTATTCCACATTCGTAATGATTTGACACAAGGTGTAGATCTGGCCTAAATCTGGTGTGGTGTTTTTTGGGGGGGGTGAAATTTGCTAGGAGCTTTGACCATGAGGCTTTGAGATAAGAAGGATTAACGTGGGGCACCAATGGCAGAATGGTGGCAGCATCACACTTGGGGATGTGATTGCCCCAAGCTGCAATATGGAAGCTCTGGCTGAGCTCTCAAGCTGGAATCACAGCACATGGGTCAGAGCTCAAGGCAGCTGCGCCCTGATCAATGTGCAACCATTCTGGTTTGAATCGGTGGTGTAGGCCGTGCCTCATTTTTCATGATACATTCTCCAAGAACACACACATTGTTTGCTTTGCTCGCTCGCTTGCTTGTGGATGTTGATGAACTTCCAAAGGCATCTCCTAGAATACCCATCTTTGCAACATCCCAGAAAGCAATTAGCTTGCTTTATAGCAACACCTTCCCTCTCCTCTCTGTGCACTCCGTCATTAGAGAACTCCCAGTTAAGATCATTTAGATAAACACACTTCTGAAGCAACATGTCCACTTTTTCTGTGGCATTACAAAGAGATGGGCTTTGCTCATTAAGTATTACAGCTTTAGACAAAACGGATGTGTCACACCATCATCCCTACAAGCACAAACATTTGCATAATACTTCTCGGAATTTCAGGGTGATGCAGTAATTAAATCTGTCATGTTTTGCAACAGATGACATAACATCACAGTGATACTCTGCTCAATTGATCCAGTTTACTTAGACAATAGTTAGAAGAACATCACTGTTAGTACACTTCTTAAATCTATGAATGAAACATCTTTGTTTTTCAATATTTAATGAAAAGATAAGAGGTATGAGAGGCAATTTAGAAGGGCCTCTTGCTAAAAGCCACTCCACACATTTATAAGGAACTGTCAGTAAAGGTTGTGTAGGTCTTTTAAAAAATATATTTTTCTAATTATTGTAATTATGAAAGATGACTTTAGTTTTGTGACTCATTAGAATCACTTTTGTTTGGTGTATTTATTTATTTAAAGCATATTAACCTCCTCCTCAGCCAAAAAGGTGTACTACATACAAGCATTTAATTGACCCTGCCCTTAGGCTTATGAACTAAAAAGACATGACACACAAGGAAAAAGAGACAGGGAGGGAAGAGGAAAAGAGTAGTCTTTCAACAGGGCTGGTGGAGTGGCCTTGCTTTGCTTCTTATCTTCCTCTGCACAGTCTGCTGGAATAGCTGCTGGTGATGGCCTTAAAGGCCCCTTCCAACTCTACTATTCTATGATTCTGTGACAAGTTTCTTACACAGTTGTGAGAAGTGCATTTATTTCATTACTTCGTTTTTGTTTTTTGTTTGTTTTTGTTTTCTTTGGTGGCCTTTTGTTTTAGCTGCTGCCAGTTGTGGCAGCAGCAGTGTAGCAGAATGCAGAAGCTGCTCTTGCCTGCCAACATTTTATTTTCCCAGAATTTCCCAGATGTTGCATCATTGCAGGGCATTCTCGAGGGGGAGGGGATGCCAGCTCCCAGTGGAAGCCATCACTTTTCCACCTGGAATGCCCCTTAAAGATGCAACATTTGAGGAATTCTGGGAATGATCGCTGTCATAGGTGTTTTGCCAAAATCAGCTTTGCTGCTGACGATAGAAAAAAGAAGCTTTCTCACCTCTGAATGGGTACAAATGGGTATGAATGTGAGTTAAGAAAAATGTGTTTGTTCATTACTCATGGAATGAATGAAAATGGATTCAAAGAGCCCCATTCAGTTCAATTCTTTGTGCCTTCTGAAATATGCTGACAGCCTTAATTCTCTCTTTTTTTTCCTTATGGGTATCCTTGGGAAGGGGAAATCCACATATATCCCTTGTGGGTTCAAAGCACATGTTCCTGAAACGAACATAATTTCCATATTTCCTCATTGGGCAGATATGTAGGAACATCATCTCAACATACCTGGCAATGTGGAAACAGGACGTGTGAGTCATTTGCATATCTTCTGTGGACATTTCCTAACATGCCACACAATTAAAGATAAACATGTATCACTTTGAGGCCTTGTTGGAACATGGGAGTGGTACTGTCAGGCAGAAATAAGTGCAGCCCTTACTAGTTCCATCAACTGAGAAAATTACAGTGGAGGCTGAATGGAACACATGGGCTGCCGCTTGGCAATCATCGATCTAGACCAGGGATGGCCAACCTGTAGCTGTCCAGAAGTTTCAGCTGACAACTTCCATGAGCTCTGGACATCATGGCCAATTGTTAAGGATTATAGGAGTAGTAATCCAAAACATAGACCTATCTTCCACCTTACTGCCCGATTCCTTAAGCTATTAGAATGTTTTAGGATGTTTTTCAGGATGTTTTTAACAATGTATATTATGTTTTAATTCAGTTTTATGTATTTTATCTCTTATTGTTGTTCCCCGCCTTGATCAAAATGGAGAGGCGGGTAAGAAATAAATTTATTATTATTATTATTATTATTATTATTATTATTATTATTGCTTGACTTTTTATTCCATATTAGCTGTCCTTTACAGATTTGATCAGCTGATCTTGTGAAATATAAATTGTATTTGTCATGGGGATGAGCCATTTAATTATTATTTGCTTCCGTGTGGTTAGTATTATTATAGCTTATGTTGTATTGAAGTTAGAATATTAGTTGTTACAACACTGCTCAATTTCTTGGCATTGACCCTGGCTTCCTCCTTTATAAAAGTATACAATAAAGAGTTTATATCCTATTTGTCCAGATCACTTGCAGAGCAACAAAGCATAAGGGGTTCCCTGTTTATAAAGCTCAATACAGTCCTTTTTGTCCTTGATTTCATAAAGAAAACATGCAGCTGCTAACACAGACCTCCAAATATTAAAAACAAGCACAGGAATATTCCTGCTGTCTACAGATAAGCACACACGCCTCTTCATCCTTTTGTTTCTTTGAAGTGTTTGCAGATCTTGGTAACGAACACTGAAATACGTATCAGGTGATCTGAGATGGAATCCGATATTACCTGCTATGATGTGCTGCCAATATTGGGACAAAAGTGATTCCATAAAGTTAACTATTTAGCCTTTGACAATCCCTGTATTCAAAGGCTGGACATAATCATATTTGTACTCATTGATTTATATATTTTACTTTAAGTTGTTTAAAAATATATATATCCTGCTTTTCCCCACCAAAAAAGAAGCCACTCAAAAGTGGCTCACAATGTATAAGACCATAAAAATCGAAAACTAATGGATCAAAACCCATTGACAAGTGAAAAGCAGCAGCAATCATGAGAAACCAAAACACAGGCCTTAGCTAGACCTACCTGTTAGTGCGTGATGGAGGGGTGAAGATCTCGTGATGGTTTCATTGCGAGATCCTCCCTCTGTTTACATGCGGCGCGTGATGACGTCAGAGGGAGAGGCGTCGTGCCCGCCATTTTTTAATTTTCTTAAAGGGGAAGATGCTCACGAGCGCACGTGCACAAAAGGTAAGTGTTTTTTTTTAAAATATATATTATTTTCCCTGCTCCTCCACCCCACTCTGATGGGTGCACTGCCCCTGAGGAGCTTTGCGCCCCATGCGCGGGTTCCGGCTCAGCCCGAGACCATGGAAAAATAAAGGATAGGGCGAGATCCCGGGAGAAGAGAGGGATCATCCCTTCCTGATCCCGGGATCCCCTGTGCATCATGTGAACGCACAGGGACGATCCCGGGGATTGCCCCGGGATTTCACCCTGTCTAGCTATGGCCCCAGTCAAGACATTGAAAGCGACAGCCGAGCTGAATGCTTGCTTAAAAGGACATGTCTGCACTCAGGAGCTCTAAAGCTACAGAGGAATGCACTCATTTATCCCTTATATAAAATAAAACATTTAGACCCTATTCAGATGACACGCTAAGTCACAGTGGTTAAGCATTTTAAGCTAAACATTATGGCTTAGTGTGCCATGTGAACCATTCCTAACTATGGTGGCTACATAACCATGGTTTACGCTCACTAACCATTTCCTACAAAAGGTTTAGCGCCCAAACCATGGCTTGGCATATTGTCTAGTGTGACCAGATACAAAAGAGGACAGGGCTCCTACAGCTTTAACTGTTGTGATGAAGAGGGAATTTCTCCAATGAGACCTGCTGAAGTTCCCTTTTCTATGCAACTGTTAAAGGTACAGGAGGCCTGTCCTCCTTTTCATATGGTCACCCTAGTGTCATCTGAACAGGGTCCTAATCTACAACATTTTTTTAACCTGCAATTGATGAGGGAAGCAATGTGATGTGACTGGCAAACAAATACTTTGCGAGTTGGATCCAGATTTATTCTGGATCAACTGTGCTGGTGGAAGCGGACTTCCCCTCCCCCTCTTTCCAACAGCAGCTCCTCCATCCCCCTGAAAATGCTACACAGAGGGCTGGTTTGCGTGATCAAACAAGCCATGATGGGTTGTTTTAATCAGCGGTGCAGACCAGCCGCCATTTCCCTAATTACCCACCCTGCTGTGGCTTGTCGTGTTGTTTGAACTCAGGCAACAAGTGTTTGAGGGGGATATAACCCTCAAGGGGGCCAAGGCCCCTTAGACTGATGTTGTGCCACAATGTAGCATCCTTTCATGCCCTCATCATCCACAACCCCAGCAACCCTGATCAGGATAGCTTCTTCTCTGCTACTGTTAGCAGCGTGGAAGCAGCTGTCCCCCTTTGAATAATGAGGATTCTCGGGGAGTCATGACACCCATGGCTTGATGTAGTGCTATTTGAGGGTTGTTTCCCTCTTGAACATACCACGCCGCCCAGGTTTGGATGACACGACAAACTGCACCTGAGTGGGCAATTAGGGAAATGGCAGCCATCATGCACCACCGTTTAAAATAAGTGACTGTGGCTTGTTTGATCATGTGAACTGGCCCACTCTGTCTTAACCAAAGCCTTTCCAAAGCCTTTCCCCTCAGACATGGAAGTAACTCTGCATAATTGGAAGCACTCTGCTTATAAATCATCTTTAAGATACAGTTTCCTGAACAGTGGCTGCATTATTCTCTTGCAGCAAAAAACAACAAAAAGTCTTGTGACAGCTTAGAGCAGCCTTCACCAACCTTATGCCCTTCATACTACAGCTCCCAGAATTCCTAATCATTGGCCATGCTGACTGGGGATTATGGGAGCTGAAATCCAAAACATGTGCATGGCATCAAAACGGGGAAGTCTGCCTTAAAGACTAATAAATGTATCATGGCAGTCAACTTCATCAGTCCGAGAAAGCTTGTACCATAACAGATCTGTTAGTCTATATGTCTCTTTGTTGTGTTTTAATATAATTATTCTGCATTGAGTCGGGGTTGCTAAGTTTTTGAGATCAAAAGGCAGCAACCCTTGTAGAAATGCAGGTGAACATATCCTTAATAATATGATTGTAGTGTGCACATCCATCCTCATAATCATAAACATAAAATATGCATATTGTATATTTTCATTCTTTTCTGACAAAAGGCATTTCAAAGCACATTTTTAGAATGGTTCAGCTAGTATATCTTTTATACTTAAACAGCAGTTCACCACGCAAACATTGCTGCAACTTACGCATTCAAGTCCCGAGCTTGTATATACAAATGTAATTTATTTGACTTGCATGCTCTTTGCTCTCTGTGGCTACAATTCACTAACTTGGAAGTAAGATCCATCAAAATTGACGAGACACTGTTCCAGATAAATGTGCTTAGGCTTGGAGTGCCAAGCTATCATTTTAGAGCCAGCAATAACAGGTGGTGCTGAATTGCTTTATATGTCAGAACGAGAACTGTTACAAACTGTTCACCCCATAATATAATCTGATGAAAATATCTTGCACAACTCTTGAGTCTGCCATCTTCAATGGCGGCTGGTCTCCTAAAAGGCAGGAAGGAACAAGTCGGAGAAGCTGTTGCTTTGCCTATATCTTTCTTTTCTTTCTTTTGAGGGGCCTGGTTCTTCTGAATTGTGAGCCCATAGCTTCCACTGTGCATATTTAGATGTATTTGCATTTCTTCATAAAGTGTTAAATGCAACTATGATCCTGCTCAGACGATACGGTGGTTAAGCACTTTGAGCAAAATGTTATGGCTTAGGGTGTCGTGCAAACTATTCCTAAGCATGGTGGCTACATAACCATGGTTTAAACTCCATCACTATTTGCTACAAAAGGGTTAGTGTCCTAACCATGGCTTAGTGTGTTGTCTGAAGAGGCCCATCATATGATTTCCACTTGCATGACAGGAGTTTCGCTCCCCCACTTCTTCCCACAGCAGCTTCCTGCATGTCCCCAAATCTGCACCGGAGGGTCCAACCAATCTTCCAAAGAAAATTTGGGGAGCATGCAGGGGGCTAGAGGAGGGAGAGGGAATTTGATCCACCAGTGGTGGTCTTTGCGCTGGCAGAAGGACACCATTGGATACAAGCCAAAGAATGTGTAACATAATGGACAGATATGCAAACCTTCTAGCCAGAACTGCCTTTAAATGTTCAAAGTAGGCCATGGGAGAAAACTAAAGACATGTGCAAATGGTCTCCTGAAATTCTCTGCCCTATTTTTGTGGGCAGAGAAATTGCAGGGAAAGTGAAAGTTCTTCAATGGTTTCTTGGGGGTGCCACTCACAATTAGCAGTGCCAGTCATAGCACAGCTTCTCTCTCCTCCCCCCACACCTAGGTTTTTGACTTTTCTGAATGCCTTCTTAGAATGTGATTCATGTGAGTTAAGAACATAAGAAGAGCCCTGCTGGATCAGACCGAGGGTCCATCTAGACCAGCATTCTGTTGACACAGTGGCCAACCAGCTGTTGACCAGGGACCCAGAAGCAGGACATGGTGCTACAGCACCCTCCCATCCATGCTCACCACAACTAGTGTATACAAGTTTACTGCCTCTGATACTGGCAGCACCTACCCCTCAGGATTAGTAGCCATTCCCCTTTTAAAGCCATCTAAATTGGTGGCCATCAACTCATCTTGTGGTAGTGAATTCCAGAACTTAACTATGCACTGTGTGCGATGATGTACTTCCCTTTATCTGTCCTGAATCTCCCCTTAATCAGCATCATGGAATGATCCTGGGTTCCAGTATGATAGGAGACAGAGGGCTAATCTACACCTGCACCCCTTTGGCTATGGAAGAGGGATGCTTCCGAATGTTCCCCGCTTCTGCGATGGGCACTCACAGGGCATGCGGCCCTGATGTGTACCACAATTTCAGGAGTGCCATTGCAGGAGCACATATGCCCCATTACATCGCTTGCACATGTGGATTGGCAGAAGTGGGCAGTGCTGGGTAGATGATGCAGAGATGATGGAGGGGATCGGATTCATCTTATCTTGAGTGTGGATGCATATCAGTGCTTGCACCAGCACATGAAAGGCATCTCAATATGTACAGACTGCCATTTTACAGATGCTGAGGTATGTGCTACAAATGCAGAGGTATATTTTCAACAATGATCATATGCTACCATCATGTTTTTCTAAATGAACAAACATTGGCTGCATTCAGACATGATAAACCATGGTTATTTGTGACAGGAACAAGCCGGGTTTCTCCTCAGGCTCTCACACTTCCTCCCCACCCCGTCTCCTCTTCTGACACAGCTGCAAGGAGTTCAGATGTTTCTGCTTCCAGTTTTGATCAATCGTGGCTTGTTGTTTCATCAACTGTGGTGAATCTTAACAATAGTGTGTGTTGAAATAACACAGCTTCATTTCCTTTGATTTGAAGATAGTTTGAATCAAATAAACTATAGTTAAGATTCACCACAGTTTGTTGGGTTCAGATGACATGACAAGCTGCAATTAATCAAAAAGTCAATTCATCCTCCTCAGTGTCTCCTATCTTTCAAAGGTGACAAATGCATTCTACGATATTTACTAGGGGTGTGCACGGACCCCCCGCTCCGCTTCACTTGCAGATCCGCCATTTTTCGGATCGGGCCGCTCCGCCCCGCCCCCGCCCACTTCCGCTCCGCTCCGCTCGGAGCTCCGGATCCGGATCGGAGCTCCGTTTCCCCCCCCCCCCCATAGGCTTGCATTGAAAGCTAAAAAATTATACAACTTTTTTTCTGTTCAAGTTAGAAACCTCACGTTTGGCACCATGACACCTCATGGGGTATACACACGCACGCCAAGTTTCAAAGCAATCCCATCATCCCCTGATTTTTGGGGAATTTTTGAAAATCGGGCACCCCATTCACACCCCTTTCCATAGCTCCGTCAATTTGCACGTTAGAAACCTCAAACACGCCACCATGAAAGCTTATCCAGGGATACATACGCACGCCCAGACTCAAGGCAGTCCCATCATCCCCTGATTTTTGGGGAATTTATGAAAATTCAACACCCCTTTCCATAGCTCCGTCAATTTTGCACGTTAAAAAAAAACCTCAAACTCACCACCATGACAGCTTATCCAAGGCAGTCCCATCATCCCCTGTTTTTTGGCGGGGCTTAAACCTGCAAAATTTGGAACTTCCAAAACTCCAAGTGAGCTCAGGAAGGACTTCTCCCCTGAGTCAAAGCCACACACACACAACATCCCTGCGAGGTGGGCAGGGGAGGAGGGAGGGAAGGCAGGCAGGCATGCAGCTGGCATTTCTGGGGGCATAAGGAAGTGAGCCAAGGATAAGCCAGTAATGCATATAAAATGGAATAAATCAATAAATAAACAAAGGAGGGGTGGTATTAAAAGCAGCAGTGTTGCTCAATAAACAGCAAGAAGAATTTTTAAAAAAAGGCTATATCTGTCTTTTACCAGCAATAGGGGGACGTGCCCGGGGAAGGGGAAGTAGCTGCCAGTTCAACTCAAGACAGCCATTGCTTCACCACGAGAGCTCTAAGAAGCAAACGCTCACTTCAACTCATAACAGGCATCGCTCCACCACTAAGAAATGAACGCTCACTTCGACTCATGATAGGCATTGCTCCACCGTTTTACTCTCTTTGGAAGGCTCTAATGGCCTTCCAGTGCAGGAGAGAGTGGGGGCACGTCCACGATGAGATGCCCTAGGGGAGCTCATCCCCTTGCACCACATCTTTTCAGTTGTTCCCCAAAGTTAGGGTGGGTAGCAGTGCTGTGTTTCTGTCTCTTATTCTTGGCTTAGTATATGATTTCAGGTTGTGTTTGTGCATTTGGTGGGGCTACTGTTTTAAAAAACACTGGGAAAAGCCCGTTCAGATGAAGAAAGAGAAGTTTCCCAGAATCCCAAGTTACCTGTTTTGCCTATGCCCTCCTCTAACTTTGGGATCATCATGACCGGGAGCTGACTCTGCCCCTCAGCCCTTTGAAAAAGGTATTTTTCCCGCCGATTTTTTAAAAACTTCTAGTGCGCGACCCGCACGACGCAGAAAGTTGAGAGTAGTCTCAAAATGACCCCCATCCACGACTCTCTGTGCACAAGAATTTTCGGAACGATAGCTTAAAAACCAACCCAGTTATGCCCGAGTCTTTCCCTCAATGCAATCCTATGGGCGAAAAGCCGAAAACGCTGTTTGAGCCGCGCGGTTGACCCGATTTTCAAACAAATATAGCACGCGACCCGCACGACGCAGAGAGGTGAGATTGGTCTCAAAATGACCCCCATCCACGACTCTCTGAGCACAAGAATTTCCAGAACGATAGCTTCAAAAAGAACGTAGTTATCCGCGATTATTTGCCGCAATGCAATCCTATGGCGAAATGTTTTCAAGATGGCGACCGGAGCGCTCCGCCTGAACTAGGAGCTCCGAAAAATGGTCGCTTCTCTTCGCCTTGCTTCTAGGGGTCCGCGGTCCGCTCCTACTCCGCCTCTGGGTAAGGCGGAGCAGGCCAATCCGCTACTGCTTCTACGCTCCTAATCGGAGCGGATCACACCCCTAATATTTACCAAATAGTATATCCAATTAATTCAACATATTATTTTGATTTGCCCTATAGTCTATGGCTTTGCTCATTTGTAGCTTTAGCTATCTTTAGATCTCTGCTCTGCATGTGGCTTATAATTTCCTACATTCTGGTTACAGTATTCTTGCCAGTCTGAATTGGGTGGGGCCCACCCATGCACCATCAGGCCCTGCTCCTACACACTCGCAGGTGTGTCCCTGTTTACATTTGTGAAACATTGAAGGGTTTGATTTTAGCACGTCATATGCTTTTTGTCTAGACTGGGCCTCTGCAAGGTGAGTTGAGATTATTAAGGCTGATTATAATAGCTGCTGCCAGCGTGGCTGATGCTTCTTATAGCTGACTGAGATGCACAGGGAATCAGTAGCATGCAGGCCAATGACATACAGAGCATCATGCACTGACATTTAAGGGCCAAACTATACATTGGCCTGGTTCAGACAACACACTAAACCTTGCTGCTTAACCACAAAATGGTTAAGAGAATGCATTAAGGTTAATGTATTCCCTTAACCATTTTGTGGTTAAGCAGCATGGTTTAGCGTGTTGTCTGAACCAGGCCATTATGTTAAATGAGTGTTCTCATTTAGCGTTAAAATAGCAGCTAGTGGAGGGCAGGGGGAGATTGGGATTGGGGACTACAGCATTCGAGGAGGGGGTTAACCTTTTATTCCCATGACATGGCCTGGCAAAATGCTCCCCCCAGCTGCTCTTTGCCATGGGAGGGAAGGTGCTAATCTGCACCCATACATGCAAATTAGAATATGAAAATTTTACGCAATTCAGTGTCCTCCTTTGTCTGCTTTTTTGGTGGAGCATTTCCTTTTCTTTTGGTCACAGGTTATCTGAAAGACCATATTCTACCTTATGAGCCTGTCCATGCTTTGAGATCTTCCGGGGAGGACTTTCTCTCCATCTTGCCACCATCACAGGCACACCTTCTGGAATGCGGGAGAGGCCCTTCTCAGTAGGGTGACCATATTTTGGAAACCAAAAAGGACAACACGGCTGCCCCCAAGGGGACTTGCCCACCAGCATGTCCAGCCCCCAAAGGGGTGTGCCTACCAACATGCCCAGCCCCCAAGGGGGCGTGCCCACCCAAATATGACCTTGGTCACAGGTCTGATTTCACAGCACACAATTAAAACAATCCTGTTCTACATAACATCTTAATGTTAAAATCACTGGAATAAAGAACAAGTGAGACATTCAATGTATCTGAAATAAACTTCACTCACTCCTACTTTTGTAGCTTTTGCTATACTCTGTGTGATACAGTCTCCCCTTCCCTCAAATGTCTTTTCCGACTGGATGACCATAGTCTCACCTTTCCTAACATTTAACACTTGTTCTGCATCCTTTCTCATATCCATTTTAAGTCAGGATCCATACTATCAGATTCAGCATACTGCTAACACTGAACAAATGAAGCAATTGACAAGTGCAGAAAAATCTAGTATAACAAAAAAAGCCACACTGTAAAATAATCATAATCTCAAAGCCTAAGGCAAAAATAAAAATTCATTCAAACACACACACACACACTTAAATGAAAATGAAAATAACAACAGCAACAACAACAACAATACACACCTCACACATGCTCATCAAAGGCAATAAAAATTAAAATCCACACACCCCTGCACACTCACCCAGTGTGGAAAAAACTCCACACCCTCCCCAAGACAATCTAAAGAAAAAACACTACACACTTAACGGGGGGTGGGGGCAGAATAAAAATCCACCCACTTACCAAAGGCAAAATCATCATCATCGTCATCGTCATCATCTGCAGCCACGCATACACCCAAGGCAAAAAATAAAATAACATTAAAAATACAACACCTACTCACTCAAGGCAAAATAATAATAATAATAATAATAATAATAATAATAATAATAATAATAATAATAATAATAATAATTCCAGATAGTCAGGCATCTACTGTAGGCCTGGGCGTGGAAGAGAAACAACAAGTCCGAGGAAGATGCACATGTCGTGGGGCATAATGGGGCTATAGGATGACCATATGAAAAGGAGGACAGGACTCCTGTATCTTTAACAGTTGTGATGAAAAGAGAATTTCAGCAGGGGTCATTTGTATATATGGAGAACCTGGTGAAATTTCCTCTTCATCACAACAGTTAAAGCTGCAGGTGCTCTGCCCTCTTTTAAATCTGGTCACTCTAGTACAACTCCTGCACCTTTAACTGTTGTGATGAAGAGAGAATTTCAACAGGTTCTCCATATATACAAATGACACCTGCTGAAATTCCCTTTTCTATGCAACTGTTAAAGATACAGGAGCCCTGTCCTCCTTTTCATATGGTCACCCTAGCTATGCAGCACCGGCCCTGCTGCAGCTGTAGGCCCAGCCAGGAGGGAGGAAGCAAGCCCGCCGCTGAGTACCTTGTTCCCTGATCTGACACTGGCCAGGGTGCTGCTGGTTCTGCTGCCGCTGTTGGGCTACGTCCACCTGGGCCGCCAAGCTTGGGCCACCACCTGGGCTGTGTCCTCGCTCCGATCAGTGCTCAGAGGGGCAGGGGATGTGTTCCCAGAAGTCTGAGAATGCGTCCTTCTAGCCCCCTCCCCCTGCACTGAACTGGGGCCTTTACTTGGCTGGCGCGATCGCACAGGCCAAGTAGAAGGCCCAGTCAGAGTGATCAGATGCTGGGGGACATGGGCACCCTGTGTTTCCCCTGGCAAATTGGGGGCCAGACCTGGTTGTCCCGGAGATCCTCCATTTTACTGGAGGTCTCTGGGGTTTTCCAGGTCATCTGGTCACCCTACTTTCTCAGTGGCTGCTCCATGGCCCTGGAACTTCCCAGGGAGGCCAGACTGGCTTCCTTCTTGCTATGTTTTTGGAGGAAATCAAAATCATTTTTGTTCCAGCAGACCTTTGGAAATACTCTAAAAGTGTGCTACAATAAAACTGAACTACAATAAATCTGATTTATTATGTTTCAATATCCCTCCTAACACTCAATTGAGTATATCTAAACAATCAAAAATAGCATTGGTACATTCTTCCTTTAGATATCTTGGTGTACATATACCTAGAAACATGCACAAGCTGTATTAGGTTAATTATGGAATTATGGAATGCTGTAGAAAAAAATTATTGTCGATATAAAAAGATGGGAGCATTTAAACTTATCTCTTTCAAGCCGCATCTCAGTAGTTAAAATGATGATCCTCCCTAAACTTACATATCTTTTTTATGTACTCCCTTTGGAAATACCAATTGGATGTTTTAAAAGATGGCAGGCTAGGATTGAAAAATTTATTTTCTAAAGTAAGAAACCTCGGTCGTCGAAGACATTTCGATATAGACCGATGACAGAGGGAGCGTGGAGTATCCCACAACTATGACTGTACTATGAAGCTTATCAGCTTTGACATCTGTTGACATTTATGGCTGATAATCAAAATAATCATTGATCAAATATTGGAGCGGCTTTATTGTTATCTTTTCAGCACCAGGTCAAGACCTTTCTCTTCTCCCAGGCATTTAACAGCATTTAACAACATATGCTAAGTTTGTTTGTTTTTAATTAACCCCAGAACTGTTGTTATTTAAAATGGATACTGTTTTATACTGTTGTTTTTTATATTTTTGATGGTTTTAAATTTTGTATACTTTTTAATGTTCACTGCTTTTAACTTTCGTAAACCGCCCAGAGAGCTTCAGCTATGGGGTGGTATATAAATTTAATAAATAAATATTAAACCAAGAAGATGCCCATTGCATTCCATTTGTTAAAAAGGAACTTTAAAAAGTTTAATGAACCAAAATTCAGGCATGCTCCAAATTTTTAGGATCTGGAAATGTCGTAAAGAACAACTGATTCCAAGAATATCACCTTTGACTCTGATTCATATTCATCCAGAGCTTAAAAACAAAGATAGGAAAACTAAGGTAAAACCACTTCAAGAACAGAACCTATATAGATTAAGAGATTATTATGAAAATCTGCAGCCAATAACACAAGAGACTTGGAGGATTCGACTACAACAATATAACACAAATTGGCTAATGTGGTACCAATTGAGTACCTTTATAAGACGATCCAATATTAAAGAACAAGGAATCAGGCCCCTTATGCAGTTTGAAAGGCTGATTGTAAGTTCTACAGATATGGGAAAGGGATTAATCTTGATGATTTATAATATTTTATTGAACATAGATACGGGCTCTATGAATAATCTGAAAAAAAGTATGGGAAAGGGACTGGAATATTGAAATCAAAGGAAGAATGGTCTTCTCTTTGGAAACAATTTCCCTAAAAGTCCAAATCAGCCATGTTTCGAGAAACATAAATAAAAATAGCTCAAAAATGGTATCTCACCCCTCTGAGGATTTCATACATGTATAGGAATAGTTCTTCTAAATGTTGGCGGGGATGCGATATGGTGGGGTCTTCCACACATATGCAGTGGGACTGTAAAAATGTCTCAGATTTTTGGGACCAAGTCTTTTTGGAAATTTCAAACATAATGAGAGCAACTATAATTAACTCAAAAGTTATGTATAGCAAAAGGACCAAAAAAAATCAGATACGTTTGCTGCTGAGTGGGGGACCTTTATTACATATATGAATAAAGATAGTAACACACATCCAGTCTGAAAGCTTTCAGGAATATTTGGTCTACATAAAACATAATCATTCCTCAATGTAAAGTCCATGTTTACATTTGCATTTGTAATATACCTCTGATTTTTTTTACTTTATCTTATATGACCAGGTTCTGTACTAAATCTCCATATGCTGTCTGAATTTTAGTGGAATATTGTTTTCTTTTCTTTTTTCTTTTCCTCGCTTCTCTTTTCTCTTTTTCTTTTTTTTATTTCTTGTGTTCTTTTGTTGTTGTCGTTGTTGTTGATGATGATGGCTGTATTTCTTGTATATTTTCAATAATAAAAAAAGGAAATACTCTGGACCTGTGTTACTGCATTGATTTTTTTATTGTTAGTTGCCTTTAAATTTTTTTAAAATGTTTTGATATTACAGTTGGTTGAATTCTATTTTCACTTTTGTATATTTCTATTTATATGCATTAATTGTATATGTTTTAATTTTGTAAAACCGCCTTGAGTCCCAGTATTGGGGAAAAGTAAGGAAATAATAATAATAATAATAATAATAATAATAATAATAATAATAATAATATAATTTGTAAGTGGCCAGCCTAACATGAAGTCATTGTAAGATAGAGATCAAAAAGTGTTAGTCATGATTCCACATGACAATCACATCATCTACTTGCCTCCACCACATGTAAATACAGGTCTTGGGTTGGCTGGCAAGCACTCCTTGTACTGTTGGGACACTTTGTGATTTTTTTGCTCTGATTATATAGCAGATTCCTAGGGATTACACTCTCTTGCGAGTGAGGAACCATAGCAAACAAGGCCACTTGCCAAAGGTTTCTCAAAAAGTGAAGTAATGGTGGCATAAAGTTAACGGAGTTGCCCTCTTGGGAACCTGTCTCTGGTTAAAAGTCAGCAAGCAAAAAGCTATGCATAAGGGCCAATCTAGAGCTGGTGTTAATTGTGTGGATGTAATTAACGTGCCTCTCTTTTGTTATGTAAATAGTGACAGGGGAGCCAGAGCAGCTGCAGGGTGCTGGGGGAAGTGGAAGGGGGGCCCAACGCTTAACCCTTTCTCTCCTGGCCAAAGTATGAGCAAAAAAATCGCTCCCAATTTGCATTTCTCCCTTGAAAGTGCAAATAGTACTTTCTCAGAGGAGATCTGTAATAAATTCCAAGAAGACATTAACATTGGCACCTGTTAGTTTAGGGTGGGGAACTGTGGCCCCAGGGCTGTGTAGGCCCTCAGCCCAATTTCATGCTTCCCTCAGCCTAATTGCAAAAACTCCTCTGTATGTGATCAGTTCAAATCTTTGGAAAGACGGATCTGTTCCTTCCCTGGCAGCTGGGGGTCAGGGGAGAGAAGGGGTTGGCAAGCAGAAAGAGAAAACAGATGACATCCACTTTTGGCTCTGTCTATCCACAACAGGCTTAGCCCCCAACCCCATTGCATTGACATGTGGCCTCTGACAGATTACCCACAAGGGAATGCAACCCTCCACAAGAACTTGGTGCTAACCTTGTATTACATCCATGGCATCTAAGAGCCAGCATGCTGTAACAGTGTTGGAGTAGGACTGGTGAGACCAGAGACTAAAGCCCAACTCTGCCATGTAACTCACTTGATCACCATGGACCAATCACGATCTCTCTCCTAACCTACCTCACAGAGGTTGTTCTGAGAATAAAATTGTAGTGATGAGAAGAGCCATATTTTATTTATTTATTTATTTATTTATTTATTTATTTATTTATTTATTACATTTCTATACCGCCCAATAGCCGGAGCTCTCTGGGCGGTTCACAAAAATTAAAACCATTCATAATATAAAACAACAGTATAAAACCATAATATAAAATACAATAAAAAAGCTCAACCAGATAAAATGCCATATGGGCAACTCTGAGTTCCTTGAAGTATGGGCTGGATATAATGAATGAATGGAAAGGTGTTTTAGAATCATAGAATCATAGAGGATCATAGAATAGCAGAGTTGGAAGGGGCCTACGAGGCCATCGAGTCCAACCCCCTGCTCAATGCAGGAATCCACCCTAAAGCATCCCTGACAGATGCTTGTCCAGCTGCCTCTTGAATGCCTCTAGTGTGGGAGAACCCACAACCTCCCTAGGTAACTGATTCCATTGTCGTACTGTTCTAACAGTCAGGAAGTTTTTCCTGATGTCCAGCTGGAATCTGGCTTCCTTTAACTTGAGCCCGTTATTCCATGTCCTGCACTCTGGGAGGATCGAGAAGAGATCCTGGCCCTCCTCTGTGTGACAACCTTTTAAGTATTTGAAGACTGCTATCATGTCTCCCCTTCATAGTCTCTCTTCAGTCTCTCTTCATAGGGCTTTGTTTTCAGACCCCTGATCATCCTGGTCGCCCTCCTCTGAACACGCTCTAGCTTGTCTGCATCCTTCTTGAATCGTGGAGCCCAGAACTGGACGCAATACTCTAGATGAGGCCTAACCAGGGCCGAATAGAGAGGAACCAGTACCTCACGTGATTCGGAAGCTATACTTCTATTAATGCAGCCCAAAATAGCATTTGCCTTTCTTGCAGCCATATCGCACTGTTGGCTCATATTCAGCTTGCAGTCTACAACAATTCCAAGATCCTTCTCGTTTGTAGTATTGCTGAGCCAAGTATCCCCCATCTTGTAACTGTGCCTTTGGTTTCTATTTCCTAAATGTAGAACTTGGCATTTATCCCTATTAAATTTCATCCTGTTGTTTTCAGCCCAGCACTCCAGCCTATCAAGATCACTTTGTACAAGATCACTGTACAATTTAGATATCTCCCAAATCGTACAGTGATGAAGCCTGGGGAATTCCAGGACAATTCTCTTAGGAATAGGGATTTCCCATCATCTATCACCATGGACTGTGCTAGCTATGGATGCTGAGAGTTGAAGTCCATCAACATCGGAAGGATCACACATTCCTCACCACTGTCTAGCCATAACCAAAGGTATATGTGCACTTCCTGTTTACACATAGGAAAAAACACTGCCTTAAAGTTATTGGATTGTAATGGTTGATTAAATAGATCCTGGAACTCAAATTATCTAGAGCGGGGTAATTAAAGTTACTTAAATGATACATCAGAAGACATTGCCCAGGTTCCTGGAATGCATGGAGTCTATGCTGAAGTCCTACAGGGAGAGGAGTGTATATAAATAATTGTGTCATCTTGTTTATTATTAGATGTTGCAGAGCAGGCTTGCTTGGGAAATAATTTGACCTTCTTTCTTCCATGCTTGTTGGATTATAGAAGTATGGAGTAGGCCAGCCTTTCCCAACCCAAACCCCTGGAGATGCATTGGACTACAAGGGCCTTGCTAGACCTACCTGATAATCTGGTGGGGAGTCGGGGCGAGGCCACACTACAGCTAGCGTGGGCCGTCGCCCTTTTCTACACGTAACACACGACGGGGTAAGGGAAAGCCCCGTCGCGTCCTCCATTTTTTTTAATTAAAGGGCCATGTGCGCAGGAGCGCACCAACGGATAAGTAAGTTTTTTTTTTAAAAAATAAAAGGTTCCCCACTCCCCCTGCCCCTGATTTCCCCCCACAATGTCTGATGCCCCTCTGCCCGCTCGCCCGTCCTCCTCCCACTCGCCATGTCCGCCCCTGCTCGCTCGCCCGTTCCCGCTCACCATGTCCGCCCCCCGCTTGCTCACCCATCCCCGCTCGCCATGTCCGCCCCTGCTCGCTCGCCCGTCCCCGCTCACCAAGACCGCCCCCACTCGCTCGCCCATCTCTGCTCGCCATGTCCGCCCCCCACTTGCTCGCCCGTCCCCGCTCGCCATTTCCGCCCCCCGCTCGCTCGCCCATCCCCACTCGCCATGTCCGCCCCCGCTCGCTCGCCTGTCACTGATCTCTTTGCCGTGGCCCCGTTCTCCTTCCCCCCATCCGCCATGTCTGATGCCCCCCCTGCCCGCTCACCAGCCCACTCGCCATGCCCACCCGATCACCTGCCTGCCATGCCCGATGCCCCTTCCACACACACCCATCCGTGATCTCCCCACCCTGGCTCTGCTCTCCCCCTCCATCTCTCCTGCCGGGTCCACTCTTTCCCCCGGCCCCCATCCCCCCCCCCATGATTTCCCCCCTGGCCCGATGGGCACAGCGCTCCTATGGAGAGCGGTGCCCAGCACGGCTTCTCCTGGCTACTTGTGAGTAAGTGAGCAACCGGGAAAAGCCACGGAAGTAGCTAGACCTTCTGCAGCCCCGGGCTCAGCTGGGTCTGCGGAAAAGCTGGGCCATAAGTGGATCCAGTGATCCTGGGTCAAGGGAGGATTTAGCCTGGCCTGACCCCAGGATCCCCTGTGCGTCGACTGCATGCACAGCAGGGAGCCCGGGCCTCACACCGGGCTAAGTCCTCGTCTAGCAACGGCCCAAGTCTCATCATCCCAGCCAGTATGTACACATTCTTCTCCCATTATTTAAAGTATATTTGTGTGCATTTCTCAAAAGCACGCATGCTTTTACGTGCATTTTCAAATGTATGCATGATGTCAAACACATTTTTTTTTGGTCCACAAATCACGTTGCAAAGTCAGAAATGTACAGACTTCAACACAGGTTCAAGCCCGTGTTCGGTCCTGAAGGTGTGAACTGGATAAAAACTGAATAAAAAAACCTGAAACAAAATTCTCATACATCCCTACCCTCCCTGTTCTGGAGCAGAGTGGTAAAATGTACATGGAAGCCTCTTTCTCTGCACAGATTATCTATGCTGGGCCAGGGGAAGGCAGATGTACTCAGGCTCTGACATCTAGCTGTATGCCAGTGCAGTCACAGTTCCAAGTTATACAAACACACACACACACACACACACACACGCCTATTCGCTACCGGACCAGGTTTAAGGTTCTTGTACGAGTGTAGAAAGCTCTAAACAACTTGGGACCAGGATACCTTAGAGAGTGCCTTCTCCCCTACCAACCTGCCCGGTCACTGAGGTCATCCGAGGGCATGCTCCTGGTGGTCTCACATAGACCCATCCTCCGATTGGAGTCCACCTGGGGAAGAGCCTTCAGCGTGGTAGCCCTCCTCCTATGGAATTCCCTGCCTCTTGAGGTCAGGCAGGCTGCAACTTTGTATTCCTTTCAGCGCCTCCTAAAAACATCATTATTCCAGGAAGCCTTTCCTTAATGACCAGCCACGGTTCACTATACATTTTGCTTCTTTTAAAATCTATTTTAAAGTGTTTTATTCTGTTTTTATTTTATTTTATCTTGTACACTGCTCTGGAATTTTGAATGGGGAGCGGTATATAAATATTGCAAATAAAATAATAAATAAAATAAATATATATGCAAGCAAGGATCAGGTAGCATGTCTTACTCGGTATGAAGTTTCCTTGTATGTAAATAGCAATTAATGAAATATATGTTGCAGCATGTGGTCTGGGATGCCAGTCACTGGACAGGATGGATTTCTTGTGTTGATGTGCTCCTATCACAAGCACTCATTTATCTGTTCATCCTGTAGTGTCATATATGACAACAGTCCCTTTCCTGAAGATCGTATATATGTCAAACAGGCCAGCTTCATTGTAAGACAATATTTAAAATATCCACTTTCAGAAACCTGAGGAGGAATATTTCCATCTCCCAAGACTTCCTGCCACTGGCGTCAAGGTAGCCATGTTTCTGCAAACAAAGATGAGGGTGAACAGCTCTCTAAGCTGTTGCACTGGAGTTTATTAACATATTTGACACACTGGCTAGGTTCACGCAACATAACAAGCCAAAGTATGGGTTGAGTGTGGGTTATTGTTGAATCATGGCTTGCTGTTTTGTGTGAACCCAGCCATGCTGACAAACCAAAGAGAATCCATGGTTTGTTGTTGGGTTATGAACTGTGGGTTGTCTTTGTAAACAAACCATGATTTGTTAGCACAGCTGGGTTCATATAACACAACAACGAACAGTTCAATGAGAACCCACATTTAACCCATACTCAATCAGTACTGTGGCTTGATGTTTCCTATGTGGACCATGGGTTTAGATACAGAGGGCATGCTACACCTGAGACTCACCAATGACACTTGAGCATGTCACATCACTGTGGTCTTTTGAGTTCAGTTCATTGCATCATTTTACTGTAACTCTGCTATCATGTCATTCTGGTTTGATCTCCACTTTACATCTCTCTTTCTCTCTCTTTGTTTGTGTTAGAACATGTTTTATATCTATACCACCATCTTTTCTGCCTCTGTATCTGATGAAGCAGGCACTTGCTACAATAAATCAGTGTCTTAGGCCGTTTAAGGTGTCTTAGGCCATTGCTAGACCAGGCGTTAGCACCATCCAGATGACGCACAGGGGATTCCGGGGTCAGGCTGGGCTAAAGCCTCCCTTAAGCTGGCATAAGCGGATTTGCTTATGGCCCGGTTTTTCCGCAGCCCCGGCCTGAGGCCGGGGCTGCGGAAGGTCTAGCAGGGTCCATGGCTTTTTCCGTCTGCTCGCTTACTTGCAAGTAACCGTGGGAAGCCATGGACTGGGCACAACGCTCATAGGAGCGCTGTGCCCATTGGGCTGGGGGGATCATGGGGGGGGGAGATAGGGGCTGGGGGGAAGGCCGGACCCGGCAGGAGAGGGGGGGGGGAGAAGGACGGGCACGGGCATGGCGGACGGGGGATGGGGACGAGGGAAGAAGGACAGGTATGGCGGACAGGGGATGGGGGGCATCGGGCATCGGGCATGGCGGACGGGGGATGGGAGGAGAAGAGTGGGCATCGGGGATGGTGGACGGGGCGGGGGGAGAAGAGCGGGCATTGGGCATCGGGGACAGGGGGCGGGGGGAGAAGAGCAGGCATTGGGCATCGGGGGCGGGGGGAGAAGAGTGGGCATCGGGCATGGTGGACGGGGGATGGGGGAGAAGAGCGGGCATCGGGGATGGTGGACGGAGGGCGGGGGGAGAAGAGTGGGCATCGGGGATGGCGGTTGGGGGAAGGATGGGGGACAAGGCATCGGGCATGGGGGGAAGATGGGCGAGTGAGCGGGCATGGGGGGCATCAGGAATTGCGGGGGGATCAGAGGCAGGGGGAGCGGGGGGGGGCTTTATTTTTTTTTTTAAAAAAAATCACTTACCTGCTCCGGCAGTGCGCTCCTGCACACATGGCCCTTTAAGATCTAAAGAAAATGGCGGGTGTGACGGGGCTTCCCCTTGCCTCATCGCGTCTTACGTGTGGGAAAGGGTGATGGCGCACTCTAGTTGCAGCGCGCCGTTGCCCCGACTCCCGGCCGGATTATCCGGCAGGTCTAGCAAGGCCCTTATTTTCTAACAGCAGCACTTGGAGCTTTTGTACATAAACAGTGGCAAGGACTGATCAATGTATTGTTTAGAAAAGTTTATTTCATCTGTTACTTTTCCCATGTCCATGATATGCTCTGCTGGCTTAAACCAACCAACCAACCAACCAACAAGTTATAAAAGGTGATATAACTATTTAAATTCCCTTCAAACATAGGGTGACCGTATGAAAAAGAGGGCAGGGCTCCTGTATCTTTAACAGTTGTATAGAAAAGGGAATTTCAGCAGGTGTTATTTGTATATATGGAGAACCTGGTGAAATTCCCTCATCATCACAACAGTTAAAGCTGCAGGAGCTATACTAGAGTGACCAGATCTAAAAGAGGGCAGGGCCCCTGCAGCTTTAACTGTTGTGATGAAGAGGAAATTTTACCAGGTTCTTCATTTATACAAATGACCCCTGCTGAATGTAAGCCTATGTGGCAGGGTCTTGCTATTTACTGTTTTACTCTGTACAGCACCATGTACATTGATGGTGCTATATAAATAAATAATAATAATAATAATAATAATAAATTCCCCTTTCAATACAACTGTTAAAGATACAGGAGCCCTGTCCTCCTTTTCATATGGTCACCCTATTCAAGCATCTCATTCAGTCTTCCCCAACCTCATGCCCTCTATATGTTTTTGGATGAAAACTTTTAGTATTTCTCATCATTGATCATGGTAGTTGAGGCTGATGGGAATTGAAGTCCAAAACATCTGGAGGGCATCAAGTTGGTCTTCCAAGTTGATTGGTTGGTAGCCAACATCTTACAGTTAAGACAAGAAAGCATGTGATGGTTTCTTCCTACTATTACTGCTATATATTTTCCAAATTGCCAAAGGTCTGTGTGGAAGAAGGGGCTCAATGTGACAAGGATCCCTGGGAGAGGTGAGGTGCACCTCTGCATTTTATTTGTTAGTTTGTTCATTCCTTCCTTTATCCATCCATTCAAGTATTTATATTCCATTTTTCAAGGTAAACACCTTCAGACAGTGGCTTCCATTATAGCTAATGTAATATTAGAGAGAAATGTATGAAAGTCTTTCCACTTGATAAGGTCCCTGAGCTTTACCAATCATTAGCATGTGTGGTAGAACCATATCAGAACATATTTTTATTAATACAGATGACCATGCAACACTGTTGTAGAAAACCTTTCCACTGGACAAATTGGCTATCTATCTATCTATCTATCTATCTATCTATCTATCTATCTATCTATTAGGGGTGTGCACGGACCCCCCGCTCCGCTTCACTTGCAGATCCGCCATTTTTCGGATCGGGCCGCTCCGCCCCGCCCCCGCTCCGCCCACTTCCGCTCCGCTCCGCCCGGAGCTCCGGATCCAGATCCGGAGCTCCGTTTCCCCCCCCCCATAGGCTTGCATTGAAAGCTAAAAAATTATACAACTTTTTTTCTGTTCAAGTTAGAAACCTCATGTTTGGCACCATGACACCTCATGGGGATATACACACGCATGCCAAGTTTCAAAGCAATCCCATCATCCCCTGATTTTTGGCGAATTTTTGAAAATCGGGCACCCCACACACAACATCCCTGCGAGGTGGGCAGGGGAGGAGGGAGGGAAGGCAGGCAGGCATGCAGCTGGCATTTCTGGGGGCATAAGGAAGTGAGCCAAGGATAAGCCAGTAATGCATATAAAATGGAATAAATCAATCAATAAACAAAGGAGGGGTGGAATTAAAAGAAGCAGTGTTGCTCAATAAACAGCAAGAAGAATTTTTTTAAAAAGGCTATATCTGTCTTTTACCAGCAATAGGGGGACGTGCCCGGGGGAGGGGGAAGTAGCTGCCAGTTCAAGACACTGACAGCCACCAACAGCTCTGAGAAGAAGTAAAACGCTCACTTCAACTCATAACAGGCATTGCTCTACCACTGAAAAGTGACCATTCACTTCAACTCATGATAGGCATTGCTCCACCGTTTTACTCTCTTTGGAAGGCTCTATGGCCTTCCAGTGCAGGAGAGAGTGGGGGCACGTCCACGATGAGATGCCCTAGGGGAGCTCATCCCCTTGCACCACATCGATTCAGTTGTTCACCAAGGTTAGGGTGGGGAGCAGTGCTGTGTTTCTATCTCTTATTCTTGGCTTAGTATATGATTTCAGGTTGTGTTTGTGCATTTGGTGGGGCTACTGTGTTAAAAAACACGGGGAAAAGCCCGTTCAGATGAAGAAAGAGAAGTTTCCCAGAATCCCAAGTTACCTGTTTTGCCTATGCCCTCCTCCAACTTTGGGATCATCATGACCGGGAGCTGACTCTGCCCCTCAGCCCTTTGAAAAAGGTATTTTTCCCGCCGATTTTTTAAAAACTTCTAGCCCGCGACCCGTACGATGCAGAAAGTTGAGAGTGGTCTCAAAATGACCCCCATCCACGACTCTCTGTGCACAAGAATTTTCAGAATGATAGCTTAAACCCCCCCCCAGTTATCCCCAATTCTTTCCCTCAATGCAATCCTATGGGCAAAAAGCCGAAAACGCAGTTTGAGCTGCGCAGTTTGAGCCGACCCGATTTTCACAAAAACATTGCACGTGAACCACAGCACGCAGAAAGTTGAGAGTAGTCTCAAAATGACCCCCATCCACGACTCTCTGTGCACAAGAATTTTCAGAACGATAGCTTAACCCCCCCCCCCAGTTATCCCCGATTCTTTCCCTCAATGCAATCCTATGGGCGAAAAGCCGAAACGCAGTTTGAGCCGCGCGGTTGACCCGATTTTCAAAAAAATATAGCACGCGACACGGACAACGCAGAGAGGTGAGAGTGGTCTCAAAATGACCCCCATCCACGACTCTCTGAGCACAAGAATTTCCAGAGCGATAGCTTCAAAAACAACGTAGTTATGCGCGATTATTTGCCGCAATGCAATCCTATGGCGAAATGTTTTCAAGATGGCGACCGGAGCGCTCCGCCTGAACTCGGAGCTCCGAAAAATGGTCACTTCTCTTCGCCTTGCTTCTAGGGGGTCCACGGTCCGCTCCTACTCCGCCTCTGGGTAAGGCGGAGCAGGCCAATCCGCTACTGCTTCTACGCTCCTAATCGGAGCGGAGCACATCCCTACTATCTATCTATCTTCCATCCCATTACACACACTGCTAACAGTATGTACCAGAAATAAATAAGTCACATGGACCATGTAATTGGCCCCGGTTAAAGACATAATCAATAGTCCAATCAACAGCTATTGGGAATGTGAGTGCAGCATATAGTTAAATAATAATTTAAAAACCCTTTAATTTCTAACCATTTAAATCCTTTATAGTCATGAACTTGGAAAAAAGGGAGTTTTTTGAAGCTGATCTATACTTCTTTACTATACTTCAAAACACTTTTATATGTTCACATTGTCAGTCACTGTATAATGGCTGAATTTGCTACTAGTTGATATTAAGATGAGATCACAGGTTGAGCCCATACCCTGATCTTTCCCTCCACTTCTGAAATAGTAACTTTCTGCCAACACAAACAAAACTGATAGAGAAGAAAAATTTCACTCTAAATATTTCTTGATGAGATCACCATGGTGGAGAACAAGTGGCATTTTCCTGTAATAGAGAGAGAGAGAGAGACAGACAGACAGACAGACAGAGAGTATCAGAAGTGCTCTTATGTAGACAGTAGCCCCATTCATTTAATTGTAAGCATGTAAGCCTAGAATCGCAGACAAAACTTCACCTGGAATTAACTTTTATTCAAATTAGTGAGACTTCCAGGTTGTTAAGATGTTGAAGAAAGCTCTGCCACAGTTCTGGGAGTACTTATTTCTTGGGAGTTCTTTCTAAAATTAGTCTAGAAGATATACCAAAAATAGTATTCTTATGGAAATGTTCTTTGTTGAAATTCATACGAAATGAATCTATTATTTATGGATGTCTCCAAAGAGTACTTTAGGTGTACCAAAGGGCTTCCATACACTTGGTGGGATTCCTGATTTAAAAAAAAATATCTTTTGGATTCTGGAGGCTGTCTGGACGTAGTCTTTGCCCCCACATTGGCTGCAAATTGGTGCTGTGTGGTGGTTATAAGATGCAGCCACAGATTCGCAGCCACCACAGAGCAAAGAGATGATGCCGGAGACTTACCTCGACTTTTTTCTTCAGAGCAAGGTCACCATGGCCCTTCTGCCGAGCGTCATTGAGCCGTGGGGTGGTCTGGGTGGATGGTGACAGCTGTTTGGTTGCAGGAAGCTGAAGAGGGAAGGAGGGGTAGGCTTTGGTACCTGGACTGCTTCCAGAAAACCCTGCACTCCTGCCAGCAGATTGTATTATGTGCCGGCATCCCACGGCAGCAAAACGGTGGGATTTAGTGGCAGCATGAGGCCAAAGTGGTATGGACGCAGGCTCCTAGATGCTGATGCCATAGCATAAATTGGGATTGAAACTCTTCTCTAAGGTGGTGCACCATCTGTCATGGTAGGGTTCTGTTCACACCATCCAGAGTCCTCTTGCACATGCGAAAAAAGTTGTAGCGTGTTCTGAGACATGGCTTTACCTTTTTCTCATTCCCATAAGTCTTCTCTGTGTTTGCCAAGGGTGTCAATAGGCAAACACAAAATTCTCTGTCTATTGCAAGGGTGGGCAGAAGGTAAATCTCCAGATGTTTTGGCTTCAGTTTCAAGAAGCCCCAATGGAATGCCTGGAGTTAAAATCCAAAACATTTGGAGATCAACTTTCTGCCCACCCCAGATCTGTTGCTTTCAAAACATTATAGCCATTTTCATGTGTTACTCATACGCACGACAATCATGGGTAAAAAGAGAGGGGACTTTTCCCCGCTGTTCCTGACATCACTTCCCTCACTGGAGCTGCCTCTTGTGCTTCACTGGTCCTGCTCCCTTGCCATCCATATGTGGAGTGCAGACATTTGCAAAGAGATGTCTATCTGTCAGCAACTTGACATATAGATGACAAGGAGCAGGGCTAGAGACGGAAGTGACATTGGGGGTGGGACCCACTTCCTTTTGTATCTGTGATTGCCCTACATGTAAGTAATGCATGAAAAAGGCTTGTGCAGGAGTTGAATGTTGCAAAAACAGCAGGACATATTAGTGAAGGATATTGTGGTTACAGAAAAATCACAGAAAGATCACAGAAAAATTCATATGAACTTTGAAGACATAAAAGCTGAAAAGTTGGGGGACTGGAGATGATTTCTGTTAAAATGGGAATTTGCTGTAAAAACTAACTTGTAAAGATTTGTAAGGTCAAGCAACTCAGTCCAGTCCATGTTTACTCAGAAGTCAATCCCAGAGTTCTATGTGATTGCTCCCTAGTTAGAGCCAATAAAAATGCATCCTTGTTCCTGGTACATTATTTCGAGTCATCTAACTCTAATCTAACACTAATCTAAATCTATTGAGGATCATTCTTACATAATTAAATTAATAGGTGTGCTGAGTGACATTTAATGAGCACTGCTATCTAGGCAAATAATCTTCATTATGTCATTTGTTATTTTGTGGATAATTTGGTAGGATGTGCATGTTCTTGAGTGTCCATACACAGCAGAGATGAGATTCCTTCACTAACAGAATATATACTTACTTTGATTATGTATTTTATGTTCTTGAAGAACAAATAGTTGTGAAGAGATTGACAGAAGATGAAAGAAGGAGATTAGGTAACAGTTGCAGAACTATGATTGTTTGTATATATTATGAAGAAAATATATATATATATATATATATATATATATATATATATATATATATATATATAATGTAATAACAACTGGCAGGAACTGGATAGTATCTGAAGGGGCACTGTGGCCCTGCTGATTCCATTGTGCAAGCAAGACCAACTGTTTGCACAACCGAGATTTGTTTCTGAGAGCAAGCAGAAACGAATGGAAATGCTCAATTCTGCAATGGGTAGGGTGACCATATGAAAAGGAGGACAGGGCTCCTGTATCTTTAACAGTTGTATAGAAAAGGGAATTTCAGCAAGTTGTCATTTGTATGCATGCAGCACCTGGTGAAATTCCCTCTTCATCACAACAGTTAAAGCTGCAGGAGCCCTGCCTGCTTTTATATCTGGTCACTCTAGTTATAACAAGTTTGTCAGTTTGCCATGTGCAAAGGGCTATGGTTTGTTAGCTGGTTACCTGCTTTCAAAGAAAAGAATTGGTGTCCCTGCCTCAAATGGAAGGCCTTTCATAAAAGACCAAGATTAGCACCAGGCGTGCACTGGGAATGGAAATTAAAGTGTCTTGTTGGCATACAATTACTTGTGCCCTGAGGTGGCAGCATCTTCAGTGCATAGCTGCATTGCAAGAATTTCTCCAAGTTTATTTAGTGAGGAATGTCTGTACTTTACATGTCAGAGCCAGGAATGCTCCTATCCCAGTTGATTCCACTCCACCATGGCGTGGTACAGCACTACAGTGACTAAGTGAAAAACGAGTGGGGTACCGCAGGGCTCAGTCCTGGGCCCAGTGCTCTTCAACATTTTTATTAATGATTTGGATGAGGAGGTGCAGGGAACGCTTATCAAGTTTGCAGATGACACTAAATTGGGTGGGATAGCTAATACCCTGGAAGACAGAAACAAACTTCAAAGTGATCTTGATAGGCTGGAGTGCTGGGCTGAAAACAACAGAATGAAATTTAATAGGGATAAATGCCAAGTTCTACATCTAGGAAAAAAGAAACCAAATGCACAGTTACAAGATGGGGGATACTTGGCTCAGCAATACTACAAATGAAAAGGATCTTGGAATTGTTGTAGACCACAAGCTGAATATGAGCCAACAGTATGATGTGGCTGCAAAAAAAGCAAATTCTATTTTGGGCTGCATTAATAGAAGTATAGCTTTCAAATCATGTGAGGTACTGGTTCCCCTTTATCCAGCCCTGGTTAGGCCTTATCTAGAGTATTGTGTCCAGTTCTGGGCAACACACTTCAAGAAAGATGCAGGAAAGCTGGAGCGTGTTCAGAGGAAGGCAACGAGGATGATCAGGGATCTGGAAACAAAGTCCTATGAAGAGAGACTGAAAGAACTGGGCATGTTTAGCCTGGAGAAGAGAAGATTGAGGGGAGACAGGATAGCATTCTTCAAATACTTAAAAGGTTGTCACATAGAGGAGGGCCAGGATCTCTTCTCGATCCTCCCAGAGTGCAGGGCATGGAATAATGGGCTCAAGTTAAAGGAAGCCAGATTCCGGCTGGACATCAAGAAAAACGACCTGACTGTTAGAGCCGTACGACAATGGAACCAGTTACGTATTATTATTATTATTATTATTATTATTATTATTATTATTATTATTATTATTTATTTATTTATTTATATAGCACCATCAATGTACATGGTGCTGTACAGAGTAAAACAGTAAATAGCAATACTAGAGGCATTCAAGAGGCAGCTGGACAGCCATCTGTCAGGTATGCTTTAAGGTGGATTCCTGCATTGAGCAGGGGGTTGGACTCGATGGCCTTGTGGGCCCATTCCAACTCTGCTATTCTATGATTCTGTGACAACCACAAAATCCTGTGGAGGGTCAAGGGAGTGCATCTCTTCTAGGGTGACCATATTTTGGAAACCAAAAAGGAGGACAACATGGTCGCCCCAAGGGGGCATGTCCAGCACCAAGGGGGCGTGCCTACCCGAACATAGCCTTGGTCACATGTCTGATTTTACAGCACACATTTAAGACAAATCTCTTCTACATAACATCTTAATGTTAAAATCACTGAAATAAAGAACAAGTGAGAGATTCAATGTATCTGAAATTAACTTCACTCACTCATACTTTTGTAGGTTTTGCTTTACTTTGAAGCTTTTGCTATACTCTGTGTGTTACATTCTCCTCTTCCCTCAAATCTCTTTTCTGACTGTATCTTCACTCATTGCAAGCTGCTGTTGTTGTTAACAGGGTTTGCTACTGGCCCCAGATCTGTTTCAAATTTGGTATGGCTAAAACTCTACCTAAAAGCTATCATGGTGCCAACTTTCAGCTCTTTACCTTTAAAAATGACAGTTTAAAAATAATAATTTTAAAACCTCATTTTAAAAAAAATTCCTAAAAAATCAATGGATAAACAGATCTCTTTCAAATTCAGTGTGGCTAAAGCTCTACCTAAATCCTATCACAGTACAAAGTTTCATCTCTTTATCTTTAAAAATGATTATTTTAAAAATAATAATTTTAAAACCTAAATTTTTAAAAAATTCCTAAAAAATCAATGGATGAACGGATCTGTTTCAAATTTGGTATGACTAAAGCCCTTCCTAAGAGCTACCATTGTGCCAAGTTTCATGTCTTTATCTTTAAAAAATTACGGAGTTATAAGCATTTTTGTTCATTCCCATTAGAGCTGCTCTTTGGGGGGAAAAAATCCGGATTTCCCCTCCCCCTCCCGGATTTGCCATCAAAACCCCGGACAAATCCGGGCAAATCCGCCAGTGAATTCAACTAGCAATGCACGGGGGAAGGCCTATAAATATTGCCAAAGACTCTTTATATGGGCTAGTAAACCAGGGGCTAGTAAACCTGGGGCCCCATCCAAATGTTTTGGACTATAACTTCCAGAAGCCCCAGCCAACATGGCTAATGAACAGGGATTATGAGAGTTGTAGTCCAAAACTTCTGAAGGGCATGAGGTTGCCAACCCGTGCTATATAAGGTTTCAGTCCTAAATCTACCTATGAAGGAGTAAGCACTATTAATCAGGTGCTGCTTAGGCATGCTCCAAAAGAGGAAATGCATCAGCCCAAGAGAGGACAAAAGTGAATGCAGATGTGCATAAAATGTGCACATGCCCATTTAGGTGGATAGATGCAAATTTAGAAATAATTACTCTAATTTAAATATCTCACCATAATGACTGGGTGACCTGTGTTCCTACTGCTCAGTTTGCTGCCAAGTGCTAAGTGTTGATGGGCTACTTCAAGGCTTCTCCTTGATCTGCCTTCTTGTGGTTCGTTATCTTTCTAAGTTAAACCAGTCCATTAAATAAATAGTTAGACCGCTAACCCTTTTGCAGCATGCGGTTAGTGAGTGTGTTCAAATCATGTTTATGTAGCCATCATGGTTAGGAACGGTTCACACGACACACTAAGTCACGGTTCATTCGACACGCAAAGCCATAACGTTTAACTCAAAACACTTAACCATAATGGTTTAGCATGTTGTTGTCTGAACAGGACCATTATTTTTGCTGTGGCAGGTAACGTGTTTTTTGAATTGTCTCTTGCTTATGCCCCAGCCTGGTGGAGTGAACTCAGTAAAGTACATAACCAAATTTTGCTGTGGCAGGTGGGTGAAGGGCTTGAGTACTGAAGACAATAACAGTTAGATGTTAGTTTTACCAAATTATGCCAAACACCAAATTATGCTCATTTGTGGGGAATGTGGAGTGTGGGAAATAATGAGACAGAGGGGTGAGAGGCAATTTATGGGCTCGGATTCCCCCTCCCTCCCTCCAGTGGTGCCACATGGAGGCTGCAAACGGCCTGCCTCCACACCTCGTCTCCCACCCCCACCCACAATAGCCTCCCGATGCCCAGGCTGTGCCGGGCGTGAAAGTAAGGTATTTTGTTCATCAGAAATCTCTTACACTTTGTCTGTCTTTTCTGTTTTGTGGTTCCTCTTATATTTTCCTTGTTCTATGCAATCTCCACTTCTGTCATTTCTGATTTTATAACCAAACATGCCTCATGCAGAAGCTAGTTATTTATGGATCTGCTGACATAGGCGTATTGCTGTGTGTTGACTGAATGTTGTTTGCTTATGTAAAGATACTCACTTTGGCATCTTTTTTGCTCCAAATACAATATGGATGACTAAGAATTAGGGTTGTTTGTTCTTCTTGGATTGGTATTGTACTCAAAATTGTTTGGTAGCACCTGATAGGTCACACCCAGGTCCTTCATAAACATAACCTGTCTTGTCTGTACAGGATTTGAATTATTTTGTATCTTTCTGCTGTTTCTACTAGGGCTGTATAGCAGGTTTTGTCGTTGAATTTCTTCTTTGGGCCATTACATTTTGAGTTCCAAAATGTAGGATTCTGCAGGATTCATAGGTTATAGACAAGCCTGCTATATAACTTTATGGTTAAATCTTATGCACACTTGCTATAGAGTAAATACTTTTGAAGTCAGTGGAAGTTCCTGTTTCCAAGAAAACATGAAAAAAATATCAGGCTATAAAAGTCTTGTCTAAGGTAATACAAAATAGTTCTGGACATTGAGTGAATATCAATATTTACCAGTAAATGAAGGAAATGAGACTGAAATTGTGTGAGCTGTTGAAAACACATGCAAATTCTGGGAACTTCCCAGTAAATATAGTAGCAAGGCTTATGAAACAAGACTTGATTGGGTCATTCATCAACATGCCTTTGCAAATACCAACACTTAACAGCAAATGGCAGAAATCAGAATAAACGTTAACCATTTGCCAATGGTATTTGGTAGTTCTGGTACGTTTACTGTCAAAAATCAGGATTTTCTGATATTTTCAGCTAGACTCCTAAAATAATATTTATCAGTAAATGGCAACACTTACTGAGGTTTTTAAATCCATCATAATTCACACGCACACATACCTAGGTATATAGATAAAATAATTTTAGATGGTCAGAGCACAGGATAATTCAGTTGTTATATAGCTTTGAGCATCTCTGTATTAAAGAAAAAACCTGCACTCTTACCATTTCTTCTTCTTCTGGCGTCTTTCCACATTGACTACAGCTCCTTTAGATAGTGAACAACAGTGACCACTTGATTTGTAATTGAAAACTTTCCCTCTTGGCAATGCTTCATAAAGTTAAATGAAACAGCACCATATATAGTAGTGGCCCGTGATATCCAGCAATAATTTTAAATAGTGCATTATCTCTGATCTTTTTAAAAGCGAGAAGGTGGGAAGGTGTGGGAGACATCCTTCATGTAAAGGACCTGCAAACTTCCGTGAATGGCCAATCATGAGCATGCAATAAATCACTCATATAAAGAAGCTCTTTAAGAACCTGCATGGCAAAGAATTGTCTCAGAGTTCCCCAAGTTGACCCTTTCTTTGTTGGTGTTGAGTGGGGTCTCCCCTGTGAAAGTCATCCTTTTTCTGGCAGTTTGGCTTGACTGGTAAGACCTCCTAAAGATTAAGGGAATAAATCATCTCCATCAAGACGACCAATTCTCTCCATCAACTCCAAGATTCTCAATAAGCTAGAAAGGGTGACCTGCTCCCTGGAGGGGGATTTCCTGGTTCTGCAAGATCCAGATGACTGAGATTCAGGGGGCATTAACCTTCCCAGGGCTTCTCCATGACCACTCTGCTGTGGAATCCTATGAATATTTTTCTGCCAATCTCAGGTAAATATTCCCTATGTTTGCAGCTTCAGGGTCTGCACGATTAATAGGTTAAAGACAAGATTGTTATATGACTTTAAGGTTAAACCCTATACACACTAGCATTAGAGTAAATACTGTTGAATTCAGTGGAAGTTCCTATATCACCTACAACCGATTTCGTTATCAACAAGGTTCATGGATTGCAATGGAACCCATTTCTAAGGCCTTAGCTAGACCTAAGGTTTATCCCGGGATCGTCCTGGGGTCACCCCTGTTCATGTAAATGACACACAGGATATCCCGGGAGCAGGCAGGGACAACCCCGGGATAAACCCTAGGTCTAGCTAAGGCCCAAGTAAGTTCTAAAGTCTACAGCAAACTGAACTTACAAGATCATCTACTATCTAAATAAATGTTCAGAATATTGTTTGTCAACAAGAATAGATGATCCTTGTTGGATTAGACCAGTGCCAGGCATCCTGGTGTTCTCCAGATGTTTTGGACTACAACTCCCAGAATCCTTGAGCATTGGCCATGCAGGTTGTGGCTTCTGGCAGTTGTAATCCAAAACATCTGGAGGGTACCAGGTTGTCTATCCCAGGATTAGACCAAGGGTCCTCCTAGTCTGGTATTCAGTTTCCCTTTATTTCTGATGTTCAGGAGGTGAGTACTGTTGCTTACATGGTCAAAATTGCACCACACATGTACAAGAGGGAATTATTAGCAGGCTTGGTGGAATCGGATGTTTGTAGAAGTATGCAAAAATGTTTAGGAGGTGAGAAACACACCCTGGGTACAGGGGAACACCAACAATAGTACTATGAGGCATACTGACTGTTGGGGGCGGGATGGGATGGGATGGGATGGAAAAACAGGGAGGAAAAGGAATGGAATAGACTGGCTAGAATACTGAACAGGGAATCCTCTACACTGTAACATTTTGTTGCAGTCCCCACTTGTAATAAGTTGATGTTCCATTCCATATGCCATTGCTTTGCAGTGGGAATTTCCCCAGTAACCCTTTATATTCAGAGCACATCTATAACCTGAAGGAATGGGAGAGGGATTTTGATGTTGGACTAGGGATGGGTGGAGGGTGGCGGCAGCAGCAGTGGGGGCTGTGAGCGTATGAATTCATTAAAATTCCACAATGTGTTGCAGGGTAAATGCGTGGGCCTAAATATGTAGGGCTTTTGACAGGTAAATACTCGAATCCTGGATGCAAGATCAAACAGGTTTTTACCTGCCTTTCAGTCAAAGAAACTCGTCAAGTACTTAACACCCACCCAAGAAAGCACTCACATCTACCTGAGCCTACTGCAAGCTGATCTGCACAAATGCAGAGATAGAGGGGTGTGTGTTTGAGAGAAATGGATTGAGAGAGAGAGAGAGAGAGAGAGAGAGAGAGAGAGAGAGAGAGAGGGAGAGAGGGAGGAATGGGGGTGGGACAAACAGCTTGGATGTTCACACACGCGTATGTGTGTGAGTGTTTATATTTTTAAAACGAATGTTGGGTTAAGGTTTTTGTTTTTTCAATTAGACATACTTCATCATCTTGACATTCTCTTTCAGCACCGTTTAGATGTCTCTCAACCCCACCCATTTTCATTGCAGGTTTCAAAAGATTATCGCCTACAACACTCCATGTTCTTTGCCTGTTTTACAAATTCAACCCGTCGCCAAACATTACGGAGATGGTAGCAAGCCCTGTGAAACACATCAAGAGACATTCTAAGGCAAATGCTCTCTGCACAAATTCTCTGAGCTCACATCCCACAGAAGTAAACACACCCTTTAGTCAGGCTTAATGTAAGCGTCGTGGCCTCTGCCAATGTAGGGGAGAGGTTTTTTTACTATCATTTCTCCCATGTTTTGAGTAGCCCCCTCTCCTATCAGCATGTCATTTAGTTAGCAGTTTTGGGACATATATAACTGACCCAATAATAACAGTATGATCAAACATCTCAAGTGTTAGTTGATTATCTGATCATCCTTCTTTCTGTCATTATACCAAATGGTAATGTAACAATAATAATCAAATTAGAGGAATTAGCTGCATGAATAGTTTACTTAGCCCATTTTTTAATTGTGGAAACTAGCCAGAGTACTGAGGGGAAAAAATCCTCAGTCTTTCCACTTTGCCAGGAGATGGGTCACATATCATCAGTGTGGTGCAGTGGCTAGAGTGTTGGACTGGGAGTCGGGAGATCCGATAATCAACTAACACTTGAGATGTTTGATCATACTGTTATTACTGGGTAAGGTATATGTATCCAAAAACTGCTAACTAGATGGCATGCTAATAGGAGAGGGGACTACTCTAAACGTGGGAGAAATGGTTGCAAAAAACTCTCCCCTACATTGGCAGAGGCCAGAATGCTTATGTTAAGCCTGTCCAAAGAGTTCTAGTCCCCACTTGGTCATGGAAGCTCTCTGGGTGACTTTGGGCCTGTCAAAGACTCTCAGCCCAACCTACCTCACAGGGTTGTTGTTGTGAGGATAAAATGGGGGGGAGGAGGAGGAGGAGGAGGATTGTGTATGCTGCCTTGAGTTCCTTGGAGGAAAAAAGGTGGGATAGAAATAAACAAATAAATAAATAAATGTAGTTAAACATGCTCACAGAAAGTTTAGTGGCCTAACCATGGCTTAGTGTGTTGTCTGAACAGGCCTATGGATGGATAAGGCAATTTTTACTTTGGATTAACTGGTGGGTGCTGCAGATGAGTTTCTGTCATTCTCCATGTCTATAAATGCTTATGATTGGTGAATTAATACAATGTACAGTGTCTTAAGCAGGAATGAAATAGGGATGTGTATTGTTCCATTCTGCCTAATCCGTGGATTGCCACCTTGGCATCTGTATCTGATGCATCTATGGGTCTCAGGTTATATCTTATTCAGCAAAAACTTTTATTTTATGTCTATAGGACACCACAATATCTCTTTAATAAGTGTTTGTCTAAGTTGGCTAACTGTTGCAAGTGTAACACAGCTAAAGCATATGTTCTGGCAATGCCCAGGAGTTACCCCTTTTTGGAAGGTCATTATCTGGTTAAATTTTGTATTGGAACACTCTTTAATATTTATTGCTGTATATGCTCTTTTAGATTATATACCTGCTTCCTGGAAGTTAATGCATGGTCAACATAAATGGATTTTCCTCACTGTTTTGACAGCTAAAAGATTGATATTATAACTTTGCAAGGATAAACACTCACCTCTTATAATGCAATGGATTTAAGACTATTGCAATGATTTCAACATTTAAATGAGTAGTATATAGACACTACCTTTGAATGAATACTTATTTAGATATTTTTTTGCTTCTGTTGAAATTTATGTTTAGTTCTTAGAAACTTGTATCACATAAGAATATAGATACAGATATCGATATACATTTCATATGCATGCATTGAAATTGATTTATCCAAAACTACATAACCTTTCTTTCTTTCTTTCTTTCTTTCTTTCCTTTTCTTTTGTTGAAATTTTACAATAAAAATAAGTTAAAAAGAAGAAGAAAGGAACAGGAGAACTTGTGAGAATTTGTGCTCTCCATCAGCCACTAAATAATAAAGCAGCTTACATGGCAGCTTACCAGGTTGAGAGAACACATGAAGCTGGGGAGGAGGGGTGATTTCTGTAAAATGTTCTCTGTAGTGCCAAAACAATTGAACCTCTTGCCATGAAACTCAGTAAGCAAAAAATAAAGCCACAATGTTGTGAGGCTCTGGTCGGTTTGAGGTGTCTACCTGAAGTGATGCATGCAAACCTAATTATCCCTGCAAAACAAATCTGACTAATTTGAGAGCTGGTGTTAAAAATAAAAGCTCACCATTTTTAGACTGTGGAATCTTTTATTGACAAGGTTTATTCTGTGCTGGATATCATTGGCCTTCTTGTGCTTGTATAAGGTGACCAACTGTCAGAATTTCCCCGGATTTGTCCTGGTTTTTGTTCTTTCCATGGTGTCAGGGGGGATTTTCTATAATTTTCAATAATGTCCTGGAATGACACACCTTCCCCTTTAAGGCTGCCATTAGCATGGCAGGAGGGAGTGACATGCTTTCTTGAGGCACATCATCCCCCCACCCCGAGCTCCAATTGAGGTCTTAAAGGGGAAAGTGGGTCATTCGTGGACATTATAGAAAAGGCCCCAATTGGAGTGGATGGTGGTGGTGCAGAATGAAATCCTTTCCCCTCCTCCACTCCAATCGGGTTCTTTAACGTGGCGGGGGAATAACGTACTTTCTGCAGGACTCACAAAGCTGCTTCCCCACACACACACTAGGTGTCCTCTTTTTTGGTTTCCCAAATATGGTCACCCTATGCTTGTAACACACTTGTCCAAACCACATACCAGTATTTTTTCCAATGGTCCAGGGAGGTGAACCATCTGCATGCTCCATTGCCCCATTAATAAGTCCATGCAGACCAACAATATCAGTTACCACAGAAAGTACAGCATCATGTACAGCACCATGTACACTGATGGTGCTATATAAATAATAATAATAATAATAATAATAATAATAATAATAATAATAATAATAATAGAAGGTGAGGAGATATGCAGTGGCGAGATCTACACCTTGTGTCAAAGCATTACGAATGTGGAATAAAAAGCAGGATATGTAACACTATGAAACTGGTATATGGAATATGGATTGTGCCCCAGCAGTTATCAGTGGACTTCAATATTGCTATAAAGCAGTCATGTCGATCTGGCTGGTGTTAATTTGGTAGTCTAAGGCCTTAGCTAGACCTAAGGATTATCCCAGGCAAATGGAGGGGTTGTCCCTGCCTGGTCCCAGTATCCCCTGTGTGTCATTTGGATGCACAGGAATGATCCTGGGATGATCCCGGGATATAGGCCTGGTCTAGCTATGGCCTAAGCTGCATTTGGTTCTGCACCTTTCAACAAAGCCTGACCAGTGTCAAAATTCAAACTCAGACTACCAAGAAGAGATTAGAGCAGAAAAAGAGGTGTAATCAGGGAGCCTGCCTTGATGAAGAGTTTACCCCAGAGTGGATTCAGAGTGACAGCAGGTCATATATATCCTTAAATAAATAAATAAATATATATATAATGCAGCCGCCATCCCAAAGCCATCCAGGGGCAAACCCCCTAAACTCCGCTTTTAAAAAGTCAGGCAATTACCCCGACTTTTTTTAGTAGAGGCATGCCACAGATGATGGCGCCCCCTGATTGGTCGCCATCATCTAGAGGAGGGCCAGTTTGGGTGCTAAGCATCCCTCTCTTCTTCCCCCTCCAGCTGCCCCATTGCTCCCCCCACCATTTTTTATTTTTATTTTTTTTTAATCTGTAGATACAAAGGTTCACATCTACAGATTAAAAAATAAAAAAGCCATGGTGGTGGTGGTGGTGGAGAGGAATCGGGCAGCCAGAGGAATGTCAGAGGCAGGAGAGCCAGCTGCCCCATTCCTCCCCACTCCCCGGTGCTCGGCCCGGCGGTGGAGGCAACTCCGCATTGGTGCTCCTTCCTGTGCAGTTGCCGGTAAGGAGTGCCAATGCGGGAGCCTGAGGCCTTGTGGCGCTGACGTGGTTTGTTGGAGGGGGACTTAACCATCTGAGGTTCTCCAGAAGGCAGCACCCCTTTGCCTTGTCACCACCTGTTTCCTGCTTCCCCCACTCCACACCGGCCACCTATCATTTAGTGCTTTGCTGGCTTTTGCACAATTTCTTCCCCATTCTAAAGGTTGAAATGCCTCTCCTAAGGCCTAGTTACTGGGAGTAAGGCACTTAAGCTATAATATACTGTTATGCCCATCCCTTTTGCATTTGGCCCTGTTCACTACCGGAATGTCCCCCCACCCCACCTCGAGAGATTCTCTGAAATTGAATTCGGCACTCAGGCTGAAGAAAGATCATCACCCTGGCTCTGGAGGTTAGCGACTTAAAAGGGGGATGGCATGTCTAACCATCATATTATCAGGACTTTCAGCTCTTTTAAGAACCAGAAAGCTATGCAGTCCCCCTGGGACAGCTTTTGAAGGGCCATGAAGAAGATGATAGCACTTTGGTTCTCAGGCAGCTTTATGAATCCCTGCAGAATATACCCCTCTTCAAGTTACTAGAAAGGACAGTGTGGGTTCCGATGCAGTCAAATGGGACCACTGATTAGATGTGCCTCTTTCCAGACCATGGGTTGTACCAATGTTAGTCTAACCCCAGCCCCATTCATTTCAATGGGTCTACTCTAAGGAGGACTAACATTGAACACAGCTCCATGTCCCCCAACATTCTCCATAATTTCTTGCTCCAAGCTATATCTCCCAATCCAGGCTCTCTCACTACTTTTCCCTTCTGTACCAGAAAGCCGCTATCTCGGTTGCACTCCAACCATCCTGTCAATCTTCCGGATTCTTGCAATTTCATTCATTCACCTTTCCTCATTGGTACATTACCCAATTTTCCTTTATGACCATTCCACAAGGGGAAAATGGAAATGTGGGTGGAGGCGGCGGCGGCAAGGACTCCTCTTCTTCGTCTCTTCCAAAGATAAGCTAGACGATCGGTTTGGGGTCGCACTGGGGTCGCTTAGAAGTGGCCTCGGTACGACGTGTGGAAAGGCCCCAAATGTGGAAAGGTAATTTAAGAAGTGGTGAGAGTTATTGGAGAAATTTATACATGAAGGGGGAGGCATCGTGGTTATCATTACATAGCAATGTGAAATATGGAGGTATTGGGATTATTGTTTTGAACTACTATTTTGATGCATTTCTCTTGAGACAGCTGGTGCACATATTACAAGATAGTTATGGGTGTCTGTTGAGGTTCTAGCTCAGGAATGGGAAACGTGGCTATCCAGAAGTTGTTGGAGTGCAACTCCCATCACTCCTCATTATTGGCTATGCTGGCTAGGTAGAGTTAATGGGATTTGCAGTCCACCAACATTTGGAGAGACACACATTTCCCACTTGGGTTCTAGATAGTCAAAATCTTCTATTCTTGCCAACAGTTTACAATAATTTGCACAAAGCACTTAAACCCTTTTTTAAAGATAAAGACTTTAAGAAAGACCTATATGAGAACTCTCACCTGCTTACTTGTGAGCAAATTTCAAGGATGCTTCCAGATGTTAGGCCAAACTGATTTAAACATTTTCAAGTTATACACTTTTCAACTTATCCTACCATAATTCAGCAGGCCTCACATACTCTAACATGTTTGAATTGCTATTAATTCATCATTCTTCGACAGTGAAGAGGTTGGTTTCTAAAATTTAGAGTGTTCTGATTGACATCCCATGTAGCTCAACAGAAGGTTAAGGATAACATGAGGAAATGATATATCATTAAGAGATTGAGGTCGTGTCAGGAATAACCAAAGACTGAAAGAAATTTCAGCTAATAAGAGAACCTTCACTGAAACTAATTTAAAGATGATACTTATCACTTCTAAAACATATTCTCATTGTTGGAGAGGCTGTAAATGTTGTGGGTTATATGATGATATGTGATGGGTTTATAATAATTTGAAATGTTTTCGACATCTAGTTCCACCTCTGTCCTTCTACAGGACACTAGTTATTGAAACATTTTCTCCCCCCCTCCCACCTTGTTCCCTTCCGCCATTTTATTTATTAAAATATTTGTTTTTGTTGTTTATTCATTCAGTCGCTTCCGACTCTTCGTGACTTCATGGACCAGCCCACGCCAGAGCCTTCTGACAGCCGTCGCCACCCCTAGCTCCCGCAAGGTCAAGTCTGTCACCTCCAGAATATCATCCATCCATCTTGCCCTTGGTCGGCCCTTCTTCCTTTTGCCTTCCACTTTCCCTAGCATCAGCATCTTCTCCAGGGTGTCCTGTCTTCTCATTATGTGGCCAAAGTACTTCAGTTTTGCCTTTAGTATCATTCCCTCAAGTGAGCAGTCTGGCTTTATTTCCTGGAGTATGGACTGGTTTGATCTTCTTGCAGTCCAAGGCACTCTCAGAATTTTCCTCCAACACCACAGTTCAAAAGCATCTATCTTCCTTCGCTCAGCCTTCCTTATGGTCCAGCTCTCGCAGCCATAGGTTACTATTTGTACCCTGCCCTATATCACAAGGATCTCAGGGTGGTGTACAGATAAAATCATACCATCATGCCTCATTCTGTGGCCAATCTGCTTCATCTTGCCATTGACTCATCTTCCCTTACCTAGGGTGACCAACTGTCAGGATTTCCCCGGATTTGTCCTGGTTTTTGTTCTTTCCATAGTGTCAGGGGGGATTTTCTATAATTTTCAATAATGTCCTGGAATAACACACCTTCCCCTTTCAGGCTGCCATTAGCATGGCAGGAGGGAATGACATGCTTTCTTGAGGCACATCATTCCCCCACCCCGAGCTCCAATTGAGGTCTTAAAGGGGAAAGTGGGTCATTCGTGGACATTATAGAAAAGGCCCCAATTGGAGTGGATGGTGGTAGTGCAGAACAAAATCCTTTCCCCTCCTCCACTCCAGTCGGGTTCTTTAAGGTGGCGGGGGAATAACGTACTTTCTGCAGGACTCAGAAAGCTGCTTCCCCACACACACACTAGGTGTCCTCTTTTTTGGTTTCCCAAATATGGTCACCCTACCTTACCTCTTCATTTTCCTCCTTAGAAACCAATTTGTTATGTTCCACTCCTCTTGACCTGATGACACTGAAAGATTTCTTCCTTTCTTTCCTTCTTTCTTTTTTTATACTGCCCAATAACCGAAGCTCTCTGGGCGGTTCACACAAATTAAAAACCATTCCAAATATAAAACAAACAGTATAAAAACATGATATAAAATACAATATAAAAACACAACCAGGATAAAATCAGCAGCAGTGCAGAAATACAATTTTAAAATACAAGTTTAAAACAGCAAAGTTAAAATTTAATTTATAAATTGTAAAAATACTGAGAGAATAAAAAGGTCTTCACCTGGCGTCTGAAAGAATATAGTGTAGGTGTCAGGAAAACCTCCTTAGGGAGCTCATTCCACAGCCGGGATGTCACAGCAGAGAAGGCCTCCCTCCTGGTAGCCACCTGCCTCATTTCCTCTGGCAGAGGCTCAAACTTTAAATCGAACAGAGCACAGTTGTTCCTTAGCCGGCCTGGTTCTCACTCAGGCTTCTGTAGCCTCATAGTGGTAGGATGACCACATGGAAAGAAGTAGAGGTGTGCACTCCACACAAAAAATTTGGGGGTCCGACAGACCTCTGAAATCGCAGTGCAGTTACGGGGCACTTTTAAAACTGTTGGAAACCCACGATGCAGTTAAAAGATCATTCAGAGCCCTGAATGGATCTGTAGGTATCCAAAGGTTTTTTAGGCAATGTGAGGGCATGTTTCATGTTGATGGACAACTAACTGAACAGTTCCATATTAGGAAGATGCTGTCGCTGATGGGTGAGGGAGGGGTAGTTTTGAGATTGATATCTGTGGCTTACCAATAGCCACAGCCTCCCCCCTGTCCACCCTCCAATCACAGTGCTTAGAGGAATGGATTGCAAATGATATAACCCATTTTCCCCTGCCCTGGAACTCATTCATTTGCTAGCTCGTGGAACGAGAAAGAGTCCAAGCTCCACTCCTCATATGCACTTCATCTTATCTCAAGAGAGCTTGCAGAACTTTCAGAAACTAACCTCCTACAAATATTGAAGTCCCTCATGTGTGTCGACTTGGTACCACATGTTTAAATTATGGGAGCTGTGTCTGAACTAGAATGAAACTACAACCAATTTTCTTCACTTCTTGAAAACTTGATGTTGGCTGAAAGGAAGGAGTTAGGAAAATGGCTCACGTACAGTCTCACAAGCCAATATTAAGATATGGAAAAGAATCTTGTGCCAAAGGCTGATCTGTGTACTGCAAGTATGGATGCAACTCAGCCAGGCGTAAAGTCAAGAGAAGAGGCAGTGAGACAAATGTTTGCTAGTACCAGTATGTCTCCAGTTTTGAAGACAGGACTCAAGTTTATATGCTTTGAAAATATATATATATAAAATAAAGGTATTGTATTTATGTTTGTTCTTGTCTGACCTCTCGTAGGGACAGCACCCCCACCCCCATTTCACCCCATTAGAGCAAATGGTCGGGGCAAACAGATAGAGCAAACAGATCTCTATTTTTATAAATAGAAGCAGACCTCTATTTTTTTATAAACTGAAGATGTACAACTGTGCATTAGCAAAGGAAAGGATAAAAGGGGGGGGGGGGGTTGAGGGGATTTTTTTTAAAAAAAATCCTAAAAATCAAAGGATGAAGGGATCTGTTTTAAACTTGGCATGGCTAAAGCCCTACTTAAGAGCTACCAGGGTGCCAAGTTTCATCTATTTACTTTAAAAATGACGGAGATGTATGAATTTTTGTTAATTCCCATTGACAATAATGGGAGGTTTCCGATGGGTAATCTGGTGGTGCAGGGAGACAGAGCCCCTCTGAAATGGGGAATCGCCTCATTGGAGCTCCACCCTGAATTTCAGCAGTCCCGCTCTGCACACCCCTAGAAAGGAGGACAGGGCTCCTGTATCTTTAACAGTTGTATAGAAAAGGGAATTTCTGCAGGTATCATTTGTATGCATGCAGCACCTGGTGAAATTCTCTCTTTACAACAGTTAAAGCTGCAGGAGCCCTGCCCTCTTTTGTATCTGGTCACTCTAGCTATACTACAGTATAGCTAGAGTAACCAGATAGCATAGCATAGCATAGCATAGCATAGCATAGCATAGCATAGCATAGCATAGCATAGCTGCACTCTAGCTATACTAGAGTGTCCAGATACAAAAGATGAAAACATGTTGTACTGGGTGAGTGGGTTTTAATGCAACTACTTCAGGGTAGAGTGAATAATACTCTTAAGATGCACAATTTTTGCCAAGAATGCATTAATTATGTAAACAACCACTTTGTACCATGCTTGCTGCATGTCATATGTTTTTTTCTTTACATTTTTGACAGGCAACACTTTTTAAAAACAACAACATCCCCTATATGCATCTGTTGCATGTCATCTGTGGTCAATAAATCACATCTCAATTTCTCCTTTATATGTTTTGATAACTCATGTACTCTTTAATCATCTTTGTTGTCATAATTAGGACACAAAATGTCAGCTCCATGGTCTCCAGCTACAATTTTTGACAGTTGCATGCAACTCTGGTTTCTTATATCTACAGTCTGTTCTCACACTTCTCCTAAAGCATATCTGGAGGTGGTGGGGACTTTCTGGGAGGGTCAACCCACATCCAGCATTGTTCCGTTTTGATCATGTGAATTCTTCTGAGGTCCACATAGGGCATAGCTAGACCTAAGGTTTATCCCTGGATCGTCCAGGGGTCAAACCTGTTCATCCAGGTGACACACAGGGGATCCAGTGCTCAGGCAGGGGCGAACCCTGGATGATCCCAGGATAAACCTTAAGTCTAGCTGTGGCCATAGTTTAAAAAAAGCTTTATTGCCCAAAACGGGTAGGCAACCTGGTCCTCCCAGATGTTTGGACTACAACTCCCATCATCTGTGACCATTGGCTATGCTAGCCAGGCCGGTGGGAATTGTGCTTCAAAATCCAGTTGCCTAATCCTGCTCCAGGTCATTTTATCTCATGTATGTGGAGTCATGTGAAGTCATTTCTTTATTTATCTCAGAGGTGAAGAATACCTGGCCCATTAGCTTTCCCATCTGGACTATGCCCCCAGACTTGCAATTAAGCTTTTTAAAAAACTTGATTGGAGCCTTATAAAAATTACTGTGTGAGAGAGGCATTTGCAAGAGGATCATTGCTAGGCAAGGAAGATAAGGGATATCCCTCCACTCTCCGCATATTGAGATCCCTCAACTATCAGTGAATGTTTCCCATGAAGGAATGTGGCCTTCAGGACAAAAAAGTTTCCTCGCTCCTGATTTAGCTGGTGGCTCTTCTTGAAACATTCAAGGGTAAGGCGGCCAGCTGCAATGGAGGACAGGGCTCCTGCATCTTCTTCTAAACAAAGGGGAACTTATGGATGAGAGCTTGCAAGACCATTACCTGCCCCAGTGATCTGCTCCTGTGGTCTGCACAGTTTACCTCCTCATGATTCCCTTCAGACATTACAAAAAGTGCCACCAGCTGACAGTAGAAGCGATTGTCTGCTTGTCTGATGGTGTTCCTTCAGCATTGACCAAAGCTTCTCCAAAGTCCTAGGGATTTCAGAGCATCATTTTCAGGTGAGCATATGCAGAAGTGCAGTGTCAGAGCATCTGAATGTGTAAATAGTACCTCTGTTTATTAAAGGAATCCACGGTAGGCTTGTAAATACTTGTCCCAAAAAAAATAAATCAGATATTTCAGAACTGATGTGTCTGTGGTTGTTGACATAATGGAACCACCTGATTTGCGTTTTCTTCTGTTCAATTTTTTAAAAAAGACAAATGTTGACACTGAGCTTCTTAGGAATAGAACTACCCTAAAATGTGTCATGAGGTTTTTGTTTCATTATCTTCATTCCTTTCTCCTTTTTTTTTTTTAATGCCATCCAACTTGTTTGCTTGTAAAATCTTTCTCCAGGTCACATTCGTGCAGACTAAAACTTAAAAACAAAACAAAAAACAGCTCAGCAGAAATCCCCTGAGGTGAAATACATATTGATAGCATCACATTTACTACACAACCTGTTCTGAGATATTTTTAAACACTAGCAGCAGGAACCATTATTGGCAGTTCTACCAGCAGCAAGTTATTGGTTTTGAATTTGTTAATTGTTGTGAAAATAGTTTCGGCAAGATACTGGAAAAACCCTCAACCTCCTACAGTCAGAGAATGGCTACTGAAATGCCTAGATCTGGCACAGATGAAGATGGCTCAGTTAACAGAGGACATTCAAAGGAAGGAAGGAAGGAAGGAAGGAAGGAGTTTAACAGGTAGATAAACTAGCAGATAAATGGATTCATGCAGTTTTGCTGTGTATTGGAGTAAGTTTCATGGCCATATAAAACTGGGGGAAAGTTTCCTCTTGTAAGAAGATTTCTTCTTATTTTTCTCTCTCCTTGTTTATTTCATGCAATTTTGCATGCAATTTTAAAAGATTCCTATTTTTAAAAATGGTGTGCTAGGAGATGCTCTCTATTTCATGACATTTTAGTTGGTCTTCATAGAAGATATTAAACGTTTAGACATTTGTATAAAATAACATGACAAATGATATTTTAAACAAAATAAAACTACAAACAATGTTCTAGGGTGCAATTCTATGTACGTTTAAACAGAAACAAGTACTACAACTTCTAGCATGTTGGCTAGGGAATGCTAGGAGTCATAGGAGTTGTTTCTGTCTAAACATGCATAGGATTGCACCCTTAAACAATAAAGTAAGGTGGATAGCAAATCTGAAGCCTGGTAGGAGGCACAACATTTCTAACTGCTATACTACAGTGGCTGCTTGATTTTGGGAGGGATTTTGGGATCAAATCTTAGAAACTGACAGATATTGTCAAGAACTAAATGCCATTACATGTTATCTATCAAACACTGTAAGATCCTATTCATCATTGTATGTCAACTGTCAAGAACTACATGCTGTTACTGGCCACCTGTGAAATATATCATAAAATATTGAAAACAAAAATGATATCAGATATCAAATGCAAATATCATAATATTTAGTGAGTATTTAGAACATTATTGAACATTCAGTAAATCTCCAGTGAATATTTGACATCAAAATAGACTAAGCAAAATTTGGAAGGGGGAAAAAGCATTTAAATTTTTCATGAGCCACAATACTCAACCTCACTCTTCAAAATGCTAGGGTGACCCTTGCATAAACCAGTTTGTATTTAAGAGAATTCTCTGAGGTTTTTCTGACTTTTGTGGACCTTAGTGCCCTTAAAGGCATCAAGGTATTGTTTCAGGATGATATGGACAAATCTGAGAATCATGTTGGAAAAATTATCACATTTAAGGGAACATTCCTGTGCATGTTTAGACAGGAAAAAAGTCTTACAACTCCCAGCATGCCCCAGTCAGGAGTTCTAGGACTTTATTCTGTCTAAACTTGAATAGGATTGCATCTTAAAACTATTTTAATAAGCATGTATGAAAAATTTAGTATGAAAATTTAATCTGATTAAGAGCACTCCATTTGTTGGGCCCCATCCACACCCCCAAATGCAAGCCCATTTTGTGGGCAAAGCTTGCACATCCTTGCACTCGCAAAATGTACACTTTGGGGAAAATGTGCATTTTCACACATGTCAATGGGGGTAAATGACACTCTTGGGTGCACACTTTAAAAAAAGGAAAGTGCACCAAAATCTGTACTTTCTCCATTTTTACTGAGCTGGGGGCAGGGGAAGCTCACAATCAGGAACAGGAAATAGGGGGCCCAAGCATGGCGATGGATCTCGGAGAACCTTGATAAACACAGTCCTCACTGATTCCACCACTCCTAATTTTTAAGTCTCTTCCACAACTCCCACTCTTTGCTTGTTTTAATTGGCATCATCTTCTGGCATTGTTATCCACCGTGTACATGGCAAATATTCCCTCCCTTAAAAAAGCAGGTGAGACAGCTGATCATGTCACCTCTCATCAAATCTCTTAGGTGTGTCTTAGGTCTTAAATTAAGGCCACTATATAAACAAGACAACTGATGGGCAAATTCCAAAAGAAAATAAACCACAAGAGCTATGTTGAAATACTTCTAAAAGGCCTGACCTCAGACCTCTTCAACCCAGGAAACTCTCGGTTAAGCTTGCAATACTATCACTGAGTCACCTTCCCTTGGAGCTGCATGGATTCCTTAACGTGGAAAGGGCACTCCCGGGTGCTCTGTGAAGTAGCATGAGGCATGGCCTAGCTGAATGGCTGTGGAACAGAGAGCTAGGAGATCTTGAGATGTAACTCTGAACACTGAAAGGAGAGGTAGCCCCATAGGATGCTAATTTCCCATATATAGCTGCACCCAATCTGAACTGCTGATCTTACATAATAGGGGAGGGCAACTTCAGGCTTTGGCCTCAAACTCCCATCTACTCTAGACAGCTTATCCAGTGGTAAAGGCTGATGTGCGTTGTAGGCCAAAACATCTGGGGGAATAGAAATTGCCCACCCCTGCTGTATATCCACAAGCAGACTTTCCTACAGATACGCACACTGCGCTAGCCTGTGATTTGGCAATTGGGAGGTGGTAGATTTGATTGATGGTCCCCACAGAATGACTTTAAAAACTGTAAGGTGGCATCGTTCATGGGGTGGATCCAGACCAAGTCATTCTTAGAGTAGAGCCATTGAAATAAATGGGTCTTAGTTAGGCATGACTGAACAGGTTTAATTTAATTTTAACAGGAAACATTGCCCTTATAGGCCAGTTCATACATTACTTTTGTGCAACCCTATCTGATCAGATTGCTCCCCCACTATCTATGTGAAGGAGATGATGTGAAACGGGAATCAACCAGGGGCGCAATGCTACACAGGGCTATTTCATTTATTTCAGTGGGTCTTGTCCAAGTATGACACAGACTAGTTCCAACCCCTCATATTGAATTTGTGCTTGTATTAACAGTCGATTCTTCAGGATGAGAACGTGTAGCTTATGAATCAGATGTGCGACATTAATTAAACCTGTTCTTGTGCTCCCAAATTTGGTTTGCCAAACCCTCTTTGCTAAATAACGATTAGCCGTATACTAATTTTGCCCATCCTGTCCATTTCCCTATTCCAGGAAAGCTTGGAACGCTAAGGCCAGGTGTCCTATCTTACACAGGGCAGTCCGCTATTTGGAGGGCTGTCAGAAGACAGTCCTTTATTCAAAGGCATCCTCTCTTTGAAGGGCTCTGCCTAGTCCAAGTCCACTATAAAGATAAAGGACCATAAGAAGGGGGAGCAGCAGGGACCCAAACATTTCCCATCAATACTTAGTCCCTGGAGAGCAAACTACACAGGCACACCATCTGAGCAGGCACACGGGACACAGCTTGGCCCACCATGGTGAGATGTATTGCATTTCTATTTAAATTAGAATAAGCACGTGCAAATCCATGTCCTTTTTTCTCCCTTTTTCGGTGATACACAGGTGGCCACCCTAGCCCTAAGAGAGCTGTTGCTTCAGCAGTGCTTAATCAGAGCTGATTTAGGAGCTGGTGGCTGTGTGCTTTCCTGGCTCTCAGTCAGATGCTTACATGCATTTACCCTTCCTCCTGCATAGTTCCATGTGCTGCTAGCTGGACACTTTGGCATTGTGCCTGAAGTTCCTGCCTGACCTGCTGCCTCCTCTGCTCCTGTAGTCCTGGGGGTGATGAGTAGGGCTCTGGGAGCTGGCATGGGACCCAGGGAACTGGTGTGAAGATCTCTAGTTCTGTATATAGAGTAGGAGTATGCAGGGACCCACCGCTCTGCTTCTCTTCCAGATCCACGATTTGTGGAACAGGCCGCTTCACTCTGCCCCCGCTCTGCCCATGTCCGCTCCGCTCTGCTGCGGAGCTCCGGATCCGGATCGGAGCTCCGTTTCCCCCCCATAGGCTTGCATTAAGCTAAAAAAGTATACAACTTTTTTTCTGTGAAAGTTAGAAACCTCAAGTTTGGCACCATGACACCTCATGGAGGTATACACATGCACGCCAAGACTCAAGGCAATCCCATCATCCCCTGATTTTTGGGGAATTTATGAAAATCGGGCACCCCATTCACACCCCTTTCCATAGCTCCGTCAATGTGCATGTTAAAAACCTCAAACTCGCCACCATGATAGCTTATCCAGGGATACACACGCATGCCCAGACTCAAGGCAGTCCCATCATCCCCTGATTTTTGGGGAATTTATGAAAATCCAACACCCCATTCACACCCCTTTCGATAGCTCCGTCAATGTGCATGTTAAAAACCTCAAACTCGCCACCATGATAGCTTATCCAGGGATACACACGCACGCCCAGACTCAAGGCAGTTCCATCATTCCCTGTTTTTTGGCGGGACTTAAACCTGCAGACATCTCAATGGGGCCATTTCAAAGGAAATCCCAACATGCCATGAATTGGGGAGTAGAGATAAACCTATGAATCTTCTTCCACACTTGAAAAATGGATTTGGAACTTCCAAAAGTCTAATTGAGTGCAGGAAGGGCTTCTCCCCTGAGTCAAAGCCAGACACACACAACCTCCCTGCGAGGCGGGCAGGGGAGGAGGGAGGGAAGGCAGGCAGGCAGCAGACATTTCTGGGGGCATAAGGAAATGAGCCAAGGATAAGCCAGTAATGCATATAAAATGGAATAAATAAATAAATAAATAAATAAACGAAGGAGGGGTGGAATTAAAAGCAGCAGTGTTGCTGAATAAACAACAAGAAGAACTTTTTTAAAAAAGGCTATATCTGTCTTTTACCAGCAATAGGGGGGCGTGCCCAGGGGAGGGGGAATCATTGGCCAATTTAACTGGTCCTGTCTAAGAACCAGTCTTTTAAGAAGCAACGCTGTCAGTTCAACTCATTAAAGCCATTGCTCCACCACGAGAGCTCTACTAAGGAGAAAAGCTCTCACTTCAACTCATGATAGGCATTGCTCCACCGGGTTACTCTCTTTGGAGGGCTCTGATGGCCCTCCAAGTACAGGAGAGAGTGAGGGCATGTCCACATGGCATGCCCTAGGGGAGCTCATCCCCTTGCACCACATCTTTTCAGTTGTTCCCCAAAGTTAGGGTGGGTAGCAGTGCTCTCTTATTATTGGCTTAGTATATGGTTTCAGGTTGTGTTTGTGCATTTGGTGGGGCTACTGTTTTTAAAAACACTGGGAAAAATCCGTTCAGATTAAGAAAGAGAAGTTCCCAGAATCCCAAGTTACCCATTTTGCCTATCCCTCCTCCAACTTTGGGATCATGTGATCATGACCGGGAGTTGACTCTGCCCCTCAGCAATCGAAACAGGTAACCTTTTTCCCGCCTTTACCCTACTTTTTAAAAAATTCTAGCACGCGAACTGCACCACGCAGAGAGCTGAGAGTAGTCTCAAAATGACCCCCATCCACGACTCTCTAAGCACAAGAATTTTCAGAAAGATAGCTTCAAAAACAACACAGTTATCCCCCTTTCTTTTCCACAATGCAATCCTATGGGTGAAATGTTTCAAAATGGCGATCGGATCGGTCCGCGAAAAGAGAAGTGCTCCGCGTATGGCCGCTTCTCTTCGCCGTGCTTCTACAGGGCAAGGCGGAGCAGGCCAATTCGCTCCTGCTTCTACGCTTCTAATCGGAGCGGAGCACATGCCTAATATAGAGGTCTGGATTCAATGGCTCCTTGGGGGTGCTCATAGTGAGGAGGTCTACTGGAGATCCTTCTTCTACAGCTCCTTTGTGGAGACCCCAAGTTCTCAGTCTGGGCTGGGATAAGCCCTGACAAAACCATAAGGTGCTACAAGTTTCAAAATAGAAGCCCTGGCAGCCAAATTCCGCAGCTTTGCTCACTCAGCCACTGGTGCTTTAAGCCTATCTTCTGCTCTTGGGTGCCACTGAACAAGATGGTCAGAAAGAGGTATTGCAGCCTGCTACCTAATATGAATAAGCTGGACACTGTTGACTGAGGATAAGGCTGCAAAGGCTACTCTCCATGATGGCTATACATTAGCTCCAGTATCAGAGGCAGGATGCCCCTCAAAACCAGTTGCTGGGGAATGTAAGCAGGAGGGTGCTATTGCACTCATGTTCATGCTTGTGGCCTTCCCACTGGAGTTCCTCATTGGCCACTGTGGGAAGGAATGCTGAACTAGTTGGGGTCCTGCACAGCTCTTCTTGCATTCTTCTGAGTAGATTGTTAAGTGACCCAAGAAACTACTAGTGTTGCTCTATAGACTCACAGCGTCTCATCAGTTCTTGAGTTTGAGTTCCAACCCTCCTTGCATGCTTGCTCTGTAACTTCCTTGTCACCCCCTACAGTTTGTCTACTTAGATATATCCCATATCCTGCCTTCTGCATGTATCCAGATTTAGGGCTCATCTACACCAAGCAGGATATTCCACTATGAAAGCAGTATATAAAAGGCAGGAGCTACACTACTGCTTTATATTGAAAGTGTATTGAAGTGCGCTGACCAATGTTGTGGCCCATTGACACATGCCATATACCGCTTTCATACTGCTATATCCTGTTTGGTGTGGCTCCTGCCTTTTATATACCGCTTTCATAGTGCAATATCCTGCTTGGTGTAGATGAGCCCTCTGTCGTACTTAGCATAGATCCATTGAAACTAATGGGACATGAGTTAGTTAGGATTAACTGAAGTTCCATTTATTTTAGTGGGCCTACTATATAAGTATGCTGACTAAATCTGGATCCAACCTTAGGTCTTCAGCATGTTAAGTGTGACATAAAGGCACAGCATATAGATAGGTGTTCTTTTACATTTGTAGGAAGCAAAAGCATCAAGAATGTTTACAAAGCTGAACAATGCCTCCTTTTTTTTCTTTTTCTTTTAAATAGCTGTTAGTACAGTGAGATGATCAAGCAAAGCAATGTCAGCATATTCAGACCTCTTGACATCTAACACTAAACTGCAATAGATCTAGAAATCTTCATTATGCGTTTTAAATGCCAAGTGTTTAATTGCTGGTGACCCACAGTCAGTTTATGAGATCTCTCTCTTCAGTCGGAGTCTGTGTTTGTTTGCTTTTAGTATGACAGCTAGTCTAAGAATGCGAGGGTGGTTAGCCAAAGGGGTGTGGATTGTCCTGAAACATGCCCATCTACTTCAAGGGGGAGTGTTGAAAACTTCGTTAGATAACTAAACTTGTCCACAACCCCAACGAGCCAAAAGAATTCCAACAACGGGCAAATGCAGATCTGCCTCTATATACTCATTGCCTTCATGGTATGTGTGAGTTAGTTTAACAGTCACTGAAAGTGTTTTGACTGTAGGCTGAATTCAAGATTTTACAGGTAAAGAACTTGGCCTTTAGTCTTCGGGGTATTGGAGGAGATGCATGCTTAAAACAACATTGATTTTGTGTCATTCTGATCAGCTTCAGAAGGGCTGGTCATGCAAGGGAAGTTCACATGCATGGGAAATTCTTGCTAAGCACTGCTCTTATAGGCTAGTTCATATATTGCTTTTCTCAGCACAGGAAACATTGCCCTTATAGGCAATTACTTTTGTGCAACCCTATCTGATCAGATTGCTCCCCCACTATCTATGTGAGGAGGAGGAGGATGTCAAACGGGAATCAACCAGGGGCACAATGCTACACAGGGCTATTTTAGACAACACAGAACAGTGTACCCAGGTTTATCACTGACCCTATATTAAATATTTAAACTTGCTTGTCATGTTCACAGCTTGCCTTAAGTGTACACTCTAGTAATATTGATATCCCTGTGACTTTTCCTGTTGCTGTACATTGTGTGTCACGGTATATTTACACATTTCCCTTTCTTTGTTTATCCGTGTACACCCAAGCCTCTTAAACTCTTTTTTCCCCCTGTTAGAACCCGGGGCTTATGAAGCTAAAAGTGTGGGCTGGTGGGCGGGGATGGTTTCAGGACAGATAGCATCTTGTGGTAGTGAATCCCATAGTTTAACTATGTGCTGTGTGAAGAAGTACTTCGTTTTATGTATCCTGAATCTCTCCCACATCTCCTGTATTTAGCTTCATAGGCCATTTCTACACCAGCCCAAAAATGCAGGCTGGTCACGGCCGAGTCCTTGTGCATCCAAATGATACACAGGGACTCCTGGGAGGAAGGAGGGATGAGAATGGGTTTTCCCAGGGATAAGTACTCCCTGGGAAAATCCGATTCCTCCTGCAATCTCAGGGTCGTCCCGAGACAGTGGGAGGTGTGGCCGCCCATCCCGATTTCTTCCCTCCTCCCCGTGAGTTGCGGGGATCAGCAGAGGGAAGGAACCAGGCCAGGAGGAATCACGGGTGGGGGGAATGGGGTTGGGCTTTTTTTTTTAACTCACTTTTCATTGGAGCGCACATGCACTCACCTGCTTCAAAATACAAAATACAAAAATGGTGGGTGCGACACCCTCCTTCCTCCTGGGCTGTTGCACCAGCATTTAAACTAAGGGGAGGATCTTGCGATCAGGATATCGTGAGATCCACCCTCCTCCCTCTCTCTACACCAGGGTGGTGTAGAAATGGCCATAGATAGTAGGTTCTAGAAGTATGAGAGAGGGAGGAAAAACTGCTCCCTATCCCCTTTCTGTACACTATACATAACTTTTTATATCTCTATCATCTCCCACCTTACTTGCCTTTTTTCTAAACAAGAAGGCCCCAAACACTGTAACTTTTCCTCATAAACTATTAAACTAAGGTCCATAGCCTAGGTGTATGTATTTGTTGTCACTTGAGAAAACAGCCACAGAATTGAAACTGGGACCTTAGCTAGACTGAAGGTTTATCCCGGGATCGTCCCAGGGTCATCCCTGCCTGCTCCCGGGATCCCCTGTGTGTCATTTACATAAACAGGGATGACCTCGGGACGATCCCAGGATAAACCTTAGGTCTAGCTAAGGCCTAACAGATGTTTCACAGAGATTCATGATTTGGAGCTGTTTTATGTTTTTCCATCCATATGCCATTCACTCAATTGCCTTACATTTTCATAATCAATCATATGTAGTTATTTAACAGGACAGTTTTTGCTACTGAACTTGTAACAAACTGTTTGACTGGCCATTTCATTCTGCCATTTTGTTTGGTTTGAACACAGCTTTGTTCTTTTGAAATTCCCAGCAGTCTTATTTAAAAAAAAAATCCAAAAAAAATCTGAAGGCTGCATTTCACTCGTAATAGCAATCCTGGAAATTTCAAGTCAGCATCTCTTTGTTGTGACAAGGGTCAAATATTACTGGTTTTAAAAAAATACAGATTACAATTGACTTGACATAGTAATTGCTTTATATTCATGACTTCAGAGTATGCATTTGCAAGATCATATTAAAAAGTAAATCCTGGAACTGACAGGTATTTCTCAACTGAGATTCCTAAAGACAAAACCCACTGGATTTTTTAAAAAAGAAATACAATAAAGAAAATGTGTAGTAGATCATATTTCTGGTATTTCACACATGTGCACTCAGCCTCCCACACCATTTCCACCAAAGAAAAAGAAACACAACACACAAAAAAGAGGATAGAAGAGGGCATATGTTAGGGCTGTGCAAGGACCCTCCGATCTGCCTTGGAGGCCGATCCAGAGCCCTTGAAGCAGCCCCAATCTGCCTTGGGGCTGCCTTGGGGGTTCCCGATCTGCCTCGGCACCAAAGCCGAGGTGAAATTTGGGCCCTCTGAGGCAACTTGGAGTTTCCTGGGTGCCGCCTGCGCAGCCAGGCTGTGTAGCTGGCACCCAGAAAACTGCCCCCACTTCCCTGGTGCCTCCACTGTCCACCGCCGTGGATGGCGGAGGCACCAGGCAAACTCCCCTCCCCCTTCCGTACTTACCTGCTTCACCACCCGCTACCCCCACGGTCTTTGCGTCCAGCAGCTTCCACTGCCGCTGATGCATAAGACCGCAAGTAGGCCGCGCATCCTACTTCCCGTCTTACGTGTCAGCAGCAGTGGAAACTCCTCAATGCAAAGATGGCGGTGGTGGAGCAGGTAAGCCCCCCCCCCTTAACTGCTCTGCCACTCGCCGCTGCTGTCTTTGCGTCTGGCAGCTTCCACTGCCGACGACATATAAGACGGGAAGTAGGACGCATGGCCTACTTCCCATCTTATGCTCCAGTGGCAGTGGAAGCCACTGAAAGCAGAGGCGGCGGGAGCGGCGGAGCAGGTAAGCCCGCCTCTCCCCATTCCCCACTTAAGTGCTCTGTCGCCGCCGCCATCTTTGCGTCCGGCGGCTGCCACTGCCGCCGATGCATAAGACAGGAAGTAGGCTGCACATCCTACTTCCCATCTTATGCGTCGGCCAAGTATGTCTTCTGCTCCTGAGCTACAGCTTTTCCTCATGTTTCATCTTTTTCCCCTCCACCCTTTAAAGCAAGGGTGGATAATATGATGGTCTTATAGGCCCCTTCCAACTCTACTCTATGATTCTATGTCTGGAATTCTAGGGACCATTTTTGCCCCTCCCCCTGACTTCTGGAGTGGGCCACATTGTGTGGGGCAGCATGGGGTGCCTGAAAACAACAACACAAAATTGCTGGCTTGTCAATGAAATTTGTTGGCAAACCACTTTGTAGTGCTACAGAGTGCTGCAGTGGTTAAATTTAGTTTGTGTCAAAGCATAATGTAACCATTTTAGAGCTCTGTAGCTGCTTTTGATGTTGTTCCCCTGACCATTTTTTTTAAAAAAATTGGAGGGCAGCAGGGGGTGGTGTGAGCTGAAATAGAATAATAGAAACATAGAATAGTAGAGTTGGAAGGGGCCTATAATGCCATCGAGTCCAATCCCCTGCTCAATGCAGGAATCCACCTTAAAGCATCCCTGAGAGTTGGCTGTCCAGTTGCCTCTTGAATGCCTCTAGTGTGGATAATAGGTTCCATTGTCGTACTGCTCTAACAGTCAGGAAGTTTTTCCTGATGTCCAGCTAGAATCTGGCTTCCTGTAGCTTAGGCCCATTATTCCGTGTCCTGCACTCTGGGAGGGCAGCAGGGGGTGGTGTGAGCTGAAATAGAATAATAGAAACATAGAATAGTAGAGTTGGAAGGGGCCTATAATGCCATCGAGTCCAATCCCCTGCTCAATGCAGGAATCCACCTTAAAGCATCCCTGACAGATGGCTGTCCAGCTGCCTCTTGAATGCCTCTAGTGTGGGAGAGCCCACAACCTCCCTAGGTAACTGGTTCCATGAGGTTCTAAATAGGATGTGAGTGGGGGCTGGAATGGGGTGGGTAAGACCACATGTGGCCACGGGCCACAAGTTGCTCCTACCAGTGGGATTTACATCAGGATGTTCTGCTATGTTCTCGTGTGATGCAGCACAGCCCATTTCTTTCTTGTTTCCTTTTCTGCTCTGCGCTGTGAAACAAAGAGGTAGAGGACACATTTTCTCTGAGTCAAAGTTCAGATGTTTCCCATGTCACCATTTGAATTACTTAGAATCCAGGCTTTTGTAAAGTGTACTTATGGAAACAAAGCATTATAATATCTGCATATTATATACATAGTGGCATACAAGAACATGAAAATCTTTGAACCCAGGCATCACATTAATATTAGATCTGGCATACAATCTAAGTCCTGAACATTCTTCTTACAGTGTAATATACCTGTTCACCAGGTTAATGCACTAATTTAACTACTGTGTATTGATTTTTCAAGGTAAAGTAAGTGTGCCTGTATGACCATACCCTTGACTTTTATTGAATGCCTCAATAAATAAATACACTCAGAGATATAGCTCTTTTGTTATAGCTTGATAATAGAAAAACATCTGAATTAATTTCTTCTCATAAGGAGAAAAAAACATTTAAACTTTTTAATACAGTATTAACATTGTAATTCTTCAGTTTCTAAAATAGGATTTAGTGAAAGGAAGGTAGTAGAAGTCTTTAAAACTAGCTTTATTTTTAAATAAAATGTCTCTCCGATAAGAGATTAGAGTTTGCTTATTTCATCTTAAGACAGCAGAACATGTTCTAATGATCTCAGAACCAGATGAGAACAGTCATCTATGAATTTGTTCAGCCACAACCATACTGTGCAGCTTAGAATATAGAAGATTCTAGTATGGTGAGTAATTTGGAGATCGTGGCTTTATAATATCTTATATCCTTCATGATTATAGCAAAAAGAATGGAAATGTGGGAAGGATGGCAAGTCTCATCCCATCCGTTCCAGTGGGCCTACTTTTTCACCTTAAGGTCTGAATTCAATTTCAGAGAAGTTCTTGGGCGGTGTATTCTACTGTTAGGCAGGGGTAAAGGCCAAAGGCTGGGAGCAAAGGGATAGGGCCAAAATACCAAAAAGAAAAGAAAAGAAAGCTTAGCCCTCTTACTGATAGGAACTAAGCTTAAGAGATGCATTTCAACTTTTTAGAATGGGGAAAATGTGCAAAACCTGGGAAAGAAGAAGGAGTGGATCCCGGACAAGGGAATGTGGCTATTTGGGCACCAAATTGGGACCCATGGCAGCCCAGATTTGGTTTTAGGGCCTGAAATTTAACACCCTTAGCCTACTGGAAGCATGTGTAAGTCCGGATTCAAGCGAGTGTCTACAAATGACACTCCCAGTGGCTAAGAAGTAGGGCTTTTCAACATCTTTCTACTCATTCCCCCCAAGGTGTGTTTTCTTCTGCTCTTGCATGCCCTTTCCCCTTTGTCTTGTTGCCTTTTCTCTATCAAATTCCTTGTCCAAATCCCAAAATCTGTCACTCGTCTTATGAGTTTATGTCAAGTGACCCAATTTGCGTAAGTGCAGCCATTGCAACACTGTAAGCTGTGCCATTAAAACCTAGAGATAGAAATGTAAATTGATAGTGTCAAACAGGTTAAGTGAAGGTGGCGAAGTTTTTTGCTTTCATTCCTCGAAATCAGATTAGCCGTATTCTTTATAGAGTTCAGAACTAGTTTTTCTTGGTAGAATTAACTTTGAGGTTGCAATTAGCTGGATTCTGAGGTTGTCCCTCACTGAACATGCTCTGAGGGAAACAAGCGAAACACGTTCTCGCCAAAACCTTTGTTCCCTTAGCCCCCAAATTCTTCTTAAAACTGATTTGTTTGTTTCCAAATAATCAAGCATAACAGGAAAAAGCATAAGTTAAGCAATGTGAACTAGTAAGTAAAAGGGAGACAATATCACAAAGGAAAATATATCCTTGTATAAACAGTCAAATAGCAAAAGAAAAGAAGCAAACTAAAATCCCCCAAAGCACTCTTGTCCTTTAAGATCAAATTAAAAATATATACTGAGGAATACACAGAAATTCAGATCCATTTGTATTGTACACTGTGTAGAGAACTTCAGTTGTTGAGCTGTTTAAAAGTATAGTAAGTAAATACATAAATAAATTGATGCCTAAGTGGAATGTATATTGGAAAATATTTATAGCTTCAGTATTCTTTTTGTTGTAAAATTCAGTGTTTGTATTAAGTGGTCTAATTCTTAGACATTACTGATTCAAATGGCTGTGTTATCTTCTATTGGATAAGTGAGTCATTTCTCCTTGATTAAGTTGAAGTTTGCAGGATGCTATAAATCGATGACTAGCTGCTTGATAGTGCAAGTTGACATAGATTTTATTTACTAGGTCATACATTAGTTCTTTTGTATACTTATACATGGGCATTTTGGGCTTATTTTATTCAAGCTTTTCACTGTCTAGCTCCTTCCTATCTCTCCTCTCTCATCTCACACTATTGCCCCGCTCGTGCTCTTCGCTCCTCTGATGCCATGTTTCTCACCTGCCCAAGGACCTCCACTTCCCTTGCTCGACTTCGTCCATTTTCTTCTGCTGCCCCTTATGCCTGGAACGCTCTTCAAGAACATTTGAGAACTACAAGTTCAACCACAGCTTTTAAAGCTCAGCTAAAAACTTTTCTTTTTCCTAAAGCTTTTAAAACTTGATTTTGTTCTGACTTTATACTGTTAGTTTTACCCTACCCAGTGCCTGTTTACCCTACCCTGTGCCTGTTTGCATTCTCTTCCCCTCCTTATTGCTTTATTATGATTTTATTAGAATGTAAGCCTATGCGGCAGGGTCTTGCTATTTACTGTTTTACTCTGTACAGCACCATGTACATTGATGGTGCTATATAAATAAATAAATAATAATAATAATAATAATAATAATAATAATAATAATAACATGGGCAAGTTTTACAATGCACACAGATGAAAGGAGTACTTGAAGTTTTGAATCCCTTTAGCACAAATAGTAACTTTTATTCTGCAAGATAGGGAAAACCCAAAACTTAGAGATGGGTGGCAGTATCCTGTTTCCCTTCATAAAATATTTGGAGGAAATCGATTTTTCCCCCCAATCAGACGACTTCAGAAGAACCACCGGCTGGTATACTGGAATTCATCCCAAATGCAGTGAACTTATCAAAATAAAGTGAAATCTGGTAGAGTCCAGCATTTCTTAAGGCTGAGCTCTACCAGATCTTTCCAAATCAGGCTGATGTTGCTGGCCGTACGATACTCAAAAGTCTTGTCTTTTCTGCCTGGTATTCAATCTTAGATATTGAATTATGCTGTAGTGCTGCTGGAACTCACCTGATTGCTGCTTGGGCAGTAGGTTTCTGCCTATGCACAGTATGGCGTACAGAAGTGGTGGACAGAAGGTGGATTAGGATCTACTCGCACACAGTGGAGGCTGGTTGTTCTGATGCCAGTGGGGTGGTGAATCCGCTACGGGTTTCAGTCAGAACTCTAAAGGAGCTACCTAAGAACTATAAAGGAGCTACCCAAGAACTATAAAGGAGCTATCCAAGGTGCTTCACTCCTTTATAGCTCTGACTGGTTCTTACTTAAACCTGGAGTGGATTCACTGCCCCATCGATGTTGGAGCCACAAGCTTCTACTGCTGGCATTGCTCCAAGTGATTTGCAGTAGAACAGCAAGTTTTTTTTTACTCCCCCTTGTCTAACAATAGTAGCTTTAAAAAAACTCTCCCCACCACAAAAAGGAAAAAGGAAAGAAATATGTTGTTGCAACAGAATCCATGTGAGTCTTTGTGGAAACCAGAAGTGAAGATTTGCCTGAAAGGACCTGTGAGTTTGATTTTGATACTAATCACAAATCCCTGGACTGAGCATGTGCTCAAAGGCACCCCGTTCCTTAAGTTTTAGCATACATCCACCTAAGCCAGTATTTTGCACCTGGGTATCATGGTTCTCTGTCTCTCTCTGTGTCTCTGTCTCTCTCTCTCTCTCTCCCTCCCCCGTCCCCTCCCTGCCCTTGGGAAAGGAAGCCACCATGTTTCTCTCTGTGCTGGCTACTAGGAGGTGGTGGGGAGTGGGGTTTCCTGGCTCTGAGGTTGGAGCCTGATTCTGACCTTGAAGTCAGTAAGCCAAACAATCCTAGGGACCATAGGATTGCTCTCTTACCCAAATAGTGATTCTCAGTAGGAGTAGTATCCTGTACTACTGCTGTGCTCCCTGTTGTGAACTCTGTTGTGCAGTTGTAGAAATGAGTATTTTGGCTTATTTCTGTTTGTTTAAGAATCTGGTAGCTTCCTGTTGTGTTAGTGGTAAATCCCATTAGCATGTGGGCAGCACTGGATGGCACCCTAGAATTGCAAGTCATGGCTAAGAAGAGAATGCTTAATTTCAATAGAAGTGCATGGCTTAGAGTTAGAAGAAATGTACTAGATATTATGTTACATCTTAAAATAAAATTGCCAAAGTCAGTTGCCAAATGAATACTCAACCAGTTGCAACATCGTTAAATACCTTTACCAATGGCGTTTATGGGATATTTTGTAATAAAATAGGTAGGTTTCATTACCCAGAAAGTAGCATACTAATTGCAACACAATTGAAGACCTTGAATTAGCATTTAGCAACCTCCTTTAAAACACACTGTAAAAGTAGTTGGCAAATTGTAACGCAAGCTACTGTGGTGTTGTGATTAATACCATGCTTAATAGCTAATAAACTCTGGGAATTTTATATATTACTGTATTGAGTGACTTTAAAAAGCTCCCAGTCCCCACCCCCTTGGAGTTAAATCAAGCTGTATGAAGAGTTTGAATTAGGTTCTTCTGGGGAGGGACAGCCATGTTGAAATTCTTCTCCATGGACACTGAAATTTATGCTCCTCATAAAAAGTAGATTCAATGGCTGATCTATTACAAAACACAATGATAGGGCTGAGCTGAAACCACAATGGTTTTTAGAAATATTTTTGATCAGGGCCACAACGCCTTACCTCTTATCTGACTTTTCAGTACTCCCTCTCATCTGACTCCCTTGCTGCTGTCATTGTACAGCTGAATCTCATGGGCTATATAATAATGTCATGTAACCCACAAAGAGACCCATGACTGGGTGGGATCACCGATAGGAATAATTCCATGCTGACAAAGAACCAGTAGCCTGGAAATAAATGACACACAAGCAGATGCCAGGAAGTGAGGCAGGTGGCTATCAGGAGGAGGGCCTTCTCTGCTGTGGCATCCCAGCTGTGGAATGAGCTCCCTAAGGAGGTTCACTTGGCACCTACATTATATGCCTTTAGACACCAGGTGAAGACCTTTTTATTCTCCCAGCATTTTAACAGTCTATAAATAAATTTTAACTTGTTTAAAATTTGTAATTTTGCATTTCTGCTGTTTTTATCTGGTTGAGCTTTTATATTGTATTTTATATTATGGCTTTATACTGTTGTTTTATACTTAGAATGGTTTTAATTTTTATGAACTACCCAGAATGCTCCGGCTATTAGGTGGTATAGAAATGCAATAAATAAATAAATAAATAAATAAATAAATAAAACAATGGAGCAAACCATGATAGAAATAGACAAGCAGATGCAAAACAGGGTAGAAATGGGCAAATAATATTCACTGAGGGCAGTATCCAATACTACCCGTGTGCTAGCAGAATTTACCACTAGCGCAATGGAAACCTAGGGGTTCCTGAAGCAATCAGGAAATAAGTGGATAAGTTCTGCAATGCACATAAACAGATGAAAATAGTATTTAAAGTTCTAAATCACTTTAGTGCAAAAGGTAACTTTTAATCTGTAAGATGGGGAAAAATCCAAAAGCTAGAGATGGGTGGCAGTATCCTGCTTCCCTTTGTAAAAGATTTAGAGGGAACGGATTTTTCATCCAAACTTCCTCAAAAGAACCATTGGCTGATATCCTAAAAATTCATTCCAAATGTGGTGAACTTATCAAAAGCAAGTGAGATCTGGTAGAATCCAGCATTTCTTAAGACTGAATTCAACCAGATCTTTCCAAATCAGGCTGATGTTATTGGCCATATCACGGATATACAGAAGTCTTTTCTTTTCTGCCTACATGGCACAACCTGACACAATGAATTAGCTTCTAGTACTGTTAGAACTCACTTGGGCCATAGCTAGACCTAAGGTTTATCCTAGGATTGTCCTGGGGTCAAACCTGTTCATCTAAGTGCCACACAGGGCATTCAGTACTCAGGCAGGGACAAACCTGGGATGATCCTGGGATAAACCTTAGGTCTAGCTATGGCCTCAGTTGCCGCTTGGGCAGTATGCACAGTGGCCTACAGAAGCAGTGGACAGAAGGTAGATTAGGATCTTCTGGCACACAGTGGAGGCTCACGGCTCCGATGTTGGTGGGGAGGTAAATCCACTCCAGGTTTCTGGAGTGTTCCAGAAGCAATCAGGAAATAAGTGGAAACATTGCTTACCAGAATAGCGCAGGTCAGTGGAACTTGGAGAAGGGAGCTTTGCTGACTTTCTCCAGGGTAGGGACCCTCCAGTGATGGGTGTGGGCTAAGGGCAAAAGGGGTGTGGCCAGAATGCACACAAAAAAATAGCACCATATTGTCACTTAAAGCTCTTGCTGCAAGTAACTAAGCCTTAGGAGAGGGATTTCAACCTTTTTAGAATGGGGAAAAACTGCATCAAAGCCAGGAAGCCACCAAATAATTAGTATTTGGGGAAAGGGGTGGAAATTCCTGGGGGCTGCAGATTTGGGTCTGAGGTTTCCCACCCTTGGTATAAACGTATAGGAAGGCCAAGTTCAGCTGCAGGCTTCCATTGCAATAGCATACATGGCTACTCATAAGTAACTCTTATTAATTTCAGTGGGACTTTCTCTATGGCTAAGGTTGCAGCCTTCAGGTGTGATAATCTATTTCATCCATGTTACAATTTCTTCTGTTTACTAACTTAGCTGTACATTTCTGCTATTGCTGAACTGCCGTGTGACTTTTTCTTCTTCTTATCTGCTCATTTCTCCCACTTGACTTCATGCCATATCATTACCTTGTTGCATGATATGATTCACCAGATTGGTGCATTTTACTTAATGCTGAATAAACATTCTGGAATTTTCTTTGAATGAGAATAATCTAAAGGGCGGAAGCCCCTATCTCTGGAGATATGCTGGTATTGTTTTCTTCTCAAACAGAGAGTAAGTGGGTGTTCTATTGTTCCCTTTCTTTCTGGAGTTAAGTGGTTGTCCCTCTGGATTTTACTTCTCACTGCCCTTCATTCTTGAGTCTGGTAAAATTGTCAGGTAAGGAACTGCCTAAGTTCTATAGATCTAGATTTAGGCAAGTGAATTAGGGAATGAAGCTGAGTTTCTCTTTTACCGGGGGAGCTATGATTTGTGCAGACATGTGGGCTGGCATTGAAGGGAGGAAAGGCTGGTGAGGAGTGGCTGCTGAGCCCCAACATCTTCCCAGGGAGAAGCCTGCTGAGCCAATTGGCACTCCAGTGGGACTGACAAGGCTGGGGCCAAAGGAGCAGACCCACTGGAGTGAGATCTCTCTCCTTGTTCTCACTCCAGTTCAAGCTGAGGTCTCCTTTGTGGCTGCAGCATTGCAGTCATTGACTTCCCCACCCACCCACTCAAGGTAGCAAGATGTCTTGCAGTGGCAGAAGTAATTGCCACTTAATGGGACTGGTAAGGAATTTTACCTGCACACTAATTGGCAAAGACAGTGTTGGTTTTTTGCCTTCGCCATTGCAAGATTAATTCCATTGTGAATAAGTGGATCTGGACTGTTAATAAATTCTTCTGTAGATGTCCCTATCTCTGGTGATATGCTGGCATTGTTTTCACTTTATAACAATTGTCAGAACTATGTAGGCAGAATAGGCATCGGGCTGGATCCATTCATGATGGGGAGAGGGATTGGGCTTTCCCATTCCCCCACAGTGACAGTTCCTGTAAGAGATCTCAGGGATGTGTCACCAAGACCAGACCAACATGTGGCTGTGAGCTGGCCATGTCTGGAGTGGTGAAAAGTGGTTTACATTAGGAGTCCATCTTGTGGTGTGCCCCTGGCCTTGCCCTCCATCACCATGTGGATGTGGGCCTGGAAGGGAGAATTGGACAGCAGGCAGGCTGGCCAATGACTGGATTCATGCCCTATCCTTCTGCCAAGCCTATTCAAGTGCAACTCAATAAAGTTATGGGCAATTTATTATCCCAGCTAAGTCTGTGTGTCTAATTTGTTCTCTTCCCTTCACCATTCAGACCCAACTAAGCGCTGCCCATACAAAGGAACCCTTATGAACTGACACTCCCCATTTCTGCGACGTATTGATGGTTTGGCTTAGGGAGAAAGAGCCAGGTGATGAAAGACCACAGCTACTAGTCTTATATTACTGGTCTAACAAGAACAAGAGAAATGTCAGTCGTAAAATGTGGAGATGAGTGTGTTTGCTTCATGATGTTATTATAAACTTTATGCTAGGCTTATATAATAATCCTTTTTGGGCAGCCTGCACTGTGGAAATCTGTAGAAAATCCAACAGCCCATTTGCATTCTGGCTGAAGTATCAGTCGTTCACTATAATCAGCTGTTTGCTTAAAATAAACAACCCAACATTTTTAATTTTTGTTAAACCTTCCAGCTGTTTTGGAACACTGCTCTGCTTTTGTGGAATCCTACCTCTACTTGTTTGCTTTGGGGGTGAATCTCTAGACATGAACTTAGGAAGAACCCTTCTATCCATACTCTTTTCCCTTCTTGTTCCCCTACCTTGCAACTAGTCATTGGGGTAGAATAAGCATAGTTGGGCAGGTGTTAGTTCCATATGCATTCAAATCCAAGCAAAATACCTTTCCAAAAATTGCATTGCTTTGAAAAGCTAAATTACTGTGAAACTTACATTATTTTTGAAATAATAATATTTATTTATTTATTTATTTATTTATTTATTACCTGCCTCTCCCTCTGGATCGAGGCGGAGAACAACATGAAATACAAAAATATTATAAAATACATAAAACTGATTAAAACATATAAAACTAATACATTGTTAAAAACAGCCAGACTTCTTAAAATTTGACTGGGTAGGCCTGCCAGAAGAGATACATCCTTATAGCTTTTTTATATATTCCCTATATGCCATCCTAGTCACTTGGAGAACCTATGAGACATGGGGTTTTTTGTTTTTTTTTGGTGGCATGGATATGTGACTAAGATGTCAATTTACACCCTTCTCATTTATTGTTCTTATATCTGCGGTGAAATCCTATGCATGTCTGTATAGTTCAATAGGACTTATTTCCAGGGAAATGTCTATAGCAACTTGTTGCTTTCCAGATGTTTTGGCCTATAACTCCCATCAGTCTTAGCCAACATAGTCAGTGGTGAGGCATGATGGGAATTGTAGGCCAAAATAACGGGAGGGCCACAAATCCCCCACTCCTGGTGTATCGGCTTGCAAGCTTAACATTCCTTTAGGCCTTTGGGATGCTGGGCCCCACATGTTTCTTTTGTCATGTTTGATTTTCTTTCTTTCTTTTTTGGACCTCCTGTGTTGGCTGTTTGGAGAACAGACAGAAATTGGCTTGTTTAAATTCTGAAAGGGTTAACTAGATGACAAATATAATTTCTGTCCTGCAGAGGAGAGAACCAACAAAATTATGGTTGGACTGAAAGGTGACCACAAGGGAAGCTCTTCCTACCTTTCTTAACATGATGGATGTTCCATTGAGGCTACATCAGGCAGGTTGAATAGATTGGCATTGCTTTGGGGTGGTGAAGTCACCTTTCGTTGACCAGAGCTATGTTGGTTCAGTCAGGTGTGGCTGATAAGCAAAAATGAAAGGCAACCTTTTCTTTCTGTGAAAGGTGCCAGAAAGCCTTTGCACAGGTGATGTCTTGTTGATGGGCAGGTGTTTTCTTGGAACCTCAGATATGTGTGTGTGTTTCCTGGCTTCTACAGGAAGTTTACACAAACCTTGCACAAACAAAATCCTGCCTTTTTTTTCCACCACTGATCTGTTGGAAATGTACTACCTTAAAAAAAAGAGTCAATCAGTGCTATGTTACAGAATCTTATGCATTATAGAATCTTACTTGCAAAACCCCTCTATTTTTTCTATTTTTGGTGTGCCTTCTCAAAAGAACCTAGTCAATTTGCCAGCACAGTATTTTGCTTCTAGTAGTCCATTATCTGGTAAGCTTCTCTAAATAAACAGCTGCCTCCTCCACAGGCAGGTTTATCAGGAAAGGTCAAAGGTTTATTTTGCTTTTCTCCCCAACCATTTGGGACTGGAAGTACAAAAAACTGCTAATAATTTTTAAAGATGATTGGTACAAAACATCTAAGTAAGCAATCTTTAAAAAATATATGGGGAGGGGGACAAAAGAATGCAATGTTCCTTTCAACCATGTTCTGCAGACAATGTACAGAGGAGTCAAAAAGCCTGGCATTTTATGGCTTGTAGTCTGAATTTATGACATTCTTTTGCAGAATGAATGATCATGGGGGCAACTTGGATGCTAGCCAGTAGCTGCTAGGACAAGTATATAACTATGTAAAATGTGGGGTTGCCTTGGTGGCAGGATGGCTGAAGATCTTCATTGTGATGTGCAACAGAGTTGGAGAAGAGATTAGAAACCAGCTCTTTCTCATTCTTTTAGCAGTGGAAAGACTTGTGTGCTGAGGCATTTGTTTTCCGCAATTGCCTGAATGACGTCAATAGACAGCATGGGAACAGGACGCATATGAAGACACCAGCCCTAAAATTAAAGGTACAAGGGTTTGTTCCACTGATTTCAGTCAGCCTTGCAAGTCGGTATGTTTATTGAGGATTTCCCCTCCTGTTACACAGGTATAGGGCTAGATCTCCAGTACTGCTTTATAGCGGTATTAATAACTGTTGACTGTTGGGGCCCATGACACATTCCATATACCGCTTTCATTGTGTTATTTCCTGCTTTGTATTCTGCATTTGTAATGATTTGACACAAGGGGGGCTGTCTATACCTGGGGAAAGCCCCACAGTGGCTGTGGATCTGTGCCATGTCGGTTAGACCACACAAGCGCAGCTTTGCTGGCACCGTGGGGCTTCCCTGTGATGCTGTGATTTGAAAAAGTCAGGCGTTTACCTGACTTTTTCAAATTGATGTTGATACAGTGCTTCCGCCATCTGTCATTCCTCTAGGGCAGCCTTCTTCAACCTGGGGCACTCCAGATGTGTTGGACTACAACTGGCTGAGGCATTCTGGGAGATGCAGTCCAAAACATCTGGAGCGCCCCAGGTTAAGGAAGGCTGCTCTAGGGCCTATCTGGGTTGGACCAGTGGTTGGTTGCCTTCCACCAGGAAGAGGGCGGGGCAGTTCCAGTACACGGATGGCCGCCTACAAACCCCACACTCCCTCTTTGACATCAGGATTACCCAACGGTGCCTCGGGAGAAGGAAAGTGTGGCGTTTGAAAGGGAAGTGGCGCCAGGGCCGGCGCTACCATTAGGCCAACTAGGCAGCCGCCTAGGGACCTCAGAGGGGTGCAGTACTGCCCTTTAAGGGTCACAGTTTTATACAAATTAGCTGTTTTAAGAAAAAAACATAATAAAAGGAAAATATAATAGTTCAGAATCTCTTCTTGAACAGCTGAATAGAAGTTGGCAATTTTTTTGTGGGGGGTGCAAGTAGCTCACCTTGCCTGGGGCGCAAAATAGTTTGGCACTGGCCCTGAGTGGTGCCAACTGGGCACTGTGAAGACAGTCCCAAAGTGTAGATCTGGCCCAAGTGTGTATTTACTGGCAGTGTATGATAACATAATGTTGGGCCTCCATATTCCCCTAGTATACTGGACAGGTGGACTTTAGTATCTAACTACCAAAGCTTCTTAGTCCACAATAGTGTGCCCAAGAACAGGGGGACAAAGAGCTGAAAGAATGTTGTTAGATAGGAAAGAATGCCAGTGAAAGGCGTCCGCTGGTTGCATGGAAGACTTAAAACAATTCCCCTTATCAGAGTTCTGAAGTGTACAAAAGCTTCTGCATTGTGTCTGCTTTGTAGAAAAAGCTGGCTCTGAACCCTCAACAGGTTTCTAAGACCTGTCTGCTTACATTGTATTATCTCAATGGTAGTGTCACAGATACAGAATGGGTTTTCTGACAGTAATGCATAATTTTGCTTCTGGATTGTAGAAAATGTGCTATCTTCTAAACATATCTGAAGAATGAAAAACAAAACAATAGAAAAAGGTTACGTGAATGTTTGCTGTTTCACATATTCAGCTTCTCAAGTTACAGTAAGGAATTATAGGGACTGCATATAACCCCAGCGGTCACCTGGACCAGCACTGGTTGCACTGACCACAGAGACACCAACAAAAAATAGCATCCCCCATGACAAGTTCTTCGCTACACTGTTGCAATACGCAGACCTCTTTTACTCCAAATTTGAAGTGATGATACGGATTATTTCAAGGCTCAGGACCACAATACTTGATGGAATGCCTTTCTGACATGAACCTACCCATACACTATGTTCAACCTCTAAGGTCCGTCTCATGGTGCCTACTCCGAGGGAAGCTCAGAGGATGGCAACAAGGGAGAGGGCCTTCTCAGTGGTGGCCCCCAATTATGGAATGATCTCCCCAACAAAGCCTGCCTGGCACCAACATTGCTATCTTTTTGGCGGCAGGTTAAAACTTTTCTCTTTTCCCAGGCTTTTAGCAATATGTGACAAGCTTCATCGATCGTGGATCTGTTTTTATCGTTTTTTATAAAGTTGTTTATAGTTATTTTTAGATATATGTTTTGGTATATGTTGTATGTTTTTGTTGTTTAAAATTTTGTATATTGATTTTAATTGTTTTAATCTTATGTAAACTGCTCAGACAGCTTCAGCTATGGGGCGGAATAGAAATGTAATGAATAATAATAATAATAATAATAATAATAATAATAATAATAATAATATATTATCTAGATCCTTTTCAATCGGGTTTCAGGTCTGGTTTAGGAATGGAAACTGGCTTGGTTACCCTGTGGGATGACCTTTGCTGGGAGAGGGACAGGGGGAGTGCAACCCTGTTGATTCTCTTGGACATCTCAGCGGCTTTCAATACCATCAACCACAGTATCCTGGGAGTTGGAGGCACTGCGTTGCAGTGGTTCCATTCCTACTTGGATGGTTGATTCCAGAAGGTGCTGCTGGGGGATTATTGCTCTGTGCCATGGCATCTAGGCCATGGGGTTCCACAGGGTTCTATTGTATCCCCCTATGCTGTTCAACATCTACATGAAACTGCTGGGAGAGGTTATCTAGAGATATGGGCTGAGCTTCCATCAATATGCAGATGACACCCAGCTCTACCTCACTTTTTTTTTATCAAACCCAGGTGATGCAGTGGCTGTTCTGAATCAATGCCTGAGCATGGTAATTGACCGGATGAGGGCCAACAAACTGAGGCTGAATCTAGACAAGACAGACGTACTGTTAGCAGGTGGTTCATCTCTCTGTCTAGGTGATGCTCACCCTGTTCTGGAGAAGGTTGCACTCCCCCTAAAGGATCAGATTCATAGTTTGGGGGTACTTTTGGATCAAGAACTGTCAGTTGAGGCACAGGTGGACTCAGTGGCAAGAAGCACCTTTTATCAGCTTAGGCTGATATACCAACTGCGCCTTTATCTGGACAGAGGGGGCCTAGCTACAGTTATCCATGCTCTGATAACCCCTCCCCTGGATTACTGCAATGCGTTATATGTGGGGCTGCCTTTGAAAACTGTCCAGAAATTTCAGCTGGTACAAAACAGGGCAGCAAGACTGTTAACAGGGACTGGCCAATGAGACCACATTATGGCAGTCCTTTTCCAGCTTCACTGGCTGTCAGTCCAGGTCCAGGCCGATTCAAAGTGCTGGTATTAACATTCAAAGCCCTAAATGGTTTGGGCCAGGTAATCTGAAGGAATGCCTCCTCCCATATGTACCTGCCTGGGCCCTAAAATCATCTTCAGGGGTCCTTCTCCATGAGTCCCTGTCAAAGGAAGTGAAGCAGGTGGCTACCAGGAGGAGGGCCTTCTCTGTTGTGGCACCCCAGCTGTGGAATGAGCTCCCCAGAGAGGTTCGCCTGGCAGCTACATTATATTCTTTTTGACACCAGGTGAAGACCTTTTTATTTTCCCAGCATTTTAACAGTGTACCATCTTAGTCTTTTAACTTTGCTATTTTAAATCTGTATTTTATATCTGTATAAATCTCTGCATTGCTGCTCGGTTTTATCCTGGTTGTGCTTTTATATTGTTGTTGGTTTTAGACTTTGATTTATATTTGATGGTTTTAACTTTTGTGAACCGCCCAGAGAGCTTCAGCTATTGGGTGGTATAGAAATGCAATAAATACATAAATAAATGTATTCATTCTTTTAGGTGGACATCCTTTTTTGACTGTCTTGTTTACCCTGCACATTGTATGTGTTAAACTTTTCCCTTTCTGCTAATTGCAACTGCTTTAGGGCTGGGCAGACATCTTTTTGGGGATGCTTTAGATACAGGGTTTTCTCTCTTTTGAATGGCTTGAATGATGAAGGAATGGAGTTATTGGGACCAGCAGCAATGCTCCACGTTGTCCCAGTCCTTTATTGCCTTATGAACCATCTAGTCTTACTGCTAGAAGAGGGATCCCTCTCACTGTTCAACCCATCCTGACAGCTACTGATGTAAGCAACAAATTGGCATGGGTCAACTCATGGGGAACAGTAAATAATATACCTGTGTGTAAAAATGATGAAAGGACACCATGTAAAAATTCCTTGTTCTTATTTCCCATATGTATATAGATTGTGTCCTACAGGACACAATCCACCCAACTCCACACCAAGCAGGATATAGCACTATGTCAATGGGCTCCAACAGTTGTCAGTACACTTCAATACTATAAATACTATAACACTTAAATACTATAAAGCAGTAGTGTGGCTCCTGTCTTTTATATACTTTAAATTTACTTTATATATACAGAGCTTTAAACCTCTGTGGAAGAGTTAAACACATGCTTGATTTTGGCCCAGCCATATCCATAATTGGTAAGTGTCACAATTTTCACTAAATTCAAGAATTCATTCTGTTTAGGAAAGTTATTTTGATTTCTGTTTGATTGCAGCTGGTATTCTGGCAGTTCTTCTGTAAAACCTGAGACATTTTTACTCTCACTTGAAAAAATCTACTAGTCTTCCTGCCATGACCCAGTAACACAAGTCCCAGGGCAGAATGTGTCACCTTCCATGTCATCATATTGGCCAGCCACTCTTTGGGTAGGAAACAAAAAATTCTGCAGAAGCAGATTTAGCTATGTGGAGAAGTATGATTCTCTACCAGTAGTAGGGAGGAATCGGATGTAAAATTCTAGCGTGCCAAAATTGGTGTGACTCTGGACTGACAGCACAGCAGTGGAGAACTGAGACTTCCATACCATAGCCATTCCCCAGGGGAAAATGTATATTTTCATTTCAGTACCACATACCAAAAAAGATGCCCATTCAGATTTGCACTTCAGAGGAATGATATCTTTAGTAAAACAGCCACAGCATTAAACAGATGCCCTTTTAAAACTTGGAAGCGTGTAATATCTGGGCTGCAACTTATACTACAGATTTCTCTGAAGTTATTTCTGCCAGTGGGATAGAAGGAAGATTGAGATTCTAAACTTTTAGGAACCAATTCACTTGCAACTTCTCAGTGGTCTATTGTGAGATGGACGCAAGAAATAAAGAGATGACACAACTGTTGGATTTAAACGGGCCACTTTTTATTCAAGATCTGCAAGGGGGTAACCTATCGGGCATCCAGTCTGGCCAGCTTCCAGACCTTTCTATGTAAGGGTGAGCTTTCTTGACCAGTGGATGGCACTGTGCTTTTCGCCCCCCTCCTGGCCATCCCCTTGTGGGGTAGGGAGACCTTCCCTTGTCACCCCCAACCCATGCCCCCAGGTTCAAGGTGGGCGAGAGAGGTCAGCCTCAGAGGTGGTCCTTATCCCCCAGCCCGGCCAAAAGGCTCAACACTGGGAGCCCTCGGGAATCACCTATCACTGGAACAGTGCCTATGAATGCTCGCCATTCCAATCCCTCTGGATGCCCATTCCTACCTGCCACGGGGGGCGTCAAGCCACTTGCTTAGTCTCTCCCCCCCCACCTAGTAATACGTTTCTCAGACCCCCTTGCAGATCATGTAGAACTAGATTGTTGCCTATGTCAGACAAATGCACGCCGTCCTGTCTGTATAGCTCCCTCCAAGTTAGCGTAATTGTGTGGTGCGTAATGCTGAAGTCTCAATGTTTAATTAGATCTCTGAAGATCTCGCTATTAACTCGTCGCTGATTGCTTTGATGTCGCAGCCTGTTCGCCATGTGAACACGCATGACCAGATTATTATTACACCAGGCCAACGTTGCCGAATAATCTGGAAATTGGCTATCGCTTGCAGTATGAGGGCTTTGCCCTTCAGCAACCCAAGATAATTCACTCCAGGATCATCCCTGTGCGTCCACATGACACACAGGGGATCCTGGGATCAGGGAGGGATCATCCCTCCCTTGCCCTGGGACATAGCCCTCCCCTTTGGGCCTGCTTTTTCCGCAGTCCCGGGCTGAGCCTGAGACCACAGAACGTCTGGCCTGTTTCTGCGGCTTGACCCCACTCCGCGTGATTACTTGCATGGAGCTCGAAGCCACGCACAGGGAGCAGCGCTCCTTAGGAGCGCTGCGCCCATTGGGGTTAGGGTGAGGGTGGGCTGGGAAATGAAACGAAATTTTAAAAAGCACCTACCTTCAGCACACGAGCGTTCGAGCGTTCCTCTCCCTTTAAAAATAAAAAATGGTGGGCGCGACGCCTCTCTTCCTGAGGCCGTTGCACCTTACATATAAACGGTGGGGAGATCTCGCGTTAATCCCAATGAGAGGTCTCCCCTCCTCTCCCCCGGAACAAAAGGTAGGTCTAGCTAAGGCTTTTGACTCCAGGTAGGGGCTCATATAATTGAATGTTCTTCCATCCCATTTTTTTTAATCCTTGCACATGGAAAATAAGATGCTGGGGAGAAGGGTTCTAAACTAGACTTCTTTCTGACATACCTAGGGCTTTGTTTTGTTTTTTAATATGTGAGGAGCTCTTTCTATCTCAGGAGCAGCATTCCATGGTGTGAAGTCCCACCTGCAGTACAGAATGGCACAGCCCAGACATAGGTTTACCTCCTCATTGAGAGCTAAGCCTTAGGTTGCTTGATCTCCTGAAAACTGTTTTCCATAGATATCTGTTAAACCCTGTGAGTAAATAGTGTTTCTCAGTGCAAATGCATGCAATTATATTTTACCTTTCCTCCCAGGAGCATAAAGTGGATCTCACCCTGATTTAATCCTTACAACAACCCTGTGAGGTAAGTTAGGCTGATTGTTGGTGACGGGCCCAAACTTCATGGCCAAGTAGGTATTTGAACCTGGCTTTTCTGAGCATTCCCTCCAGATGTTTTGGATCACAATCCCAGCATCCCTGACCACGGGTCATGCTGATGTGAATTGAACTCCAAAACATCTAGAGAACAACTGCACTCTACCACACTGGCTCTCTATGGTATTCATTATTTTTTTAAAAAAAATTATTGTGAAAATCAACAAACAAAACAGAAAATGCATCAAATCCCCCCCATAAATTATGTATATAGAATTATCATCATTTCCATCATATAAACTGAAGAGAGAGAAAAGGGAGAGAGTTATACAAAGGTTTCAAGGAAAACAGACCAGATATCCATATATTTATCCTCTTGCAAGTTGCGTCTATATAACACTGGTTCAAAAGTTGATAATGTTATTAGGTCCTCGATCCATTGCATTATTGGAGGTGTAAATTTGTCCTTCCAATGTGTTAATATAAGTCTTTTGGCTGTCATAAGGGCTCTGAAGATCCATCTGCGCTGAGCATGCGTTAACTTCCAGGAAACTAGTAGGTAATTTAGAAGGACATGCACTTTCTTCCATATTATAGATTGTTTCAGTACAAAGTTCATCCTTATTATAACTTCATAGAATCGTAGAATCATAGAATTGTAGAGTTGGAAGGGGCCTATAAATCCATCGAGTCCAACCCCCTGCTCAATGCAGGAATCCACCCTAAAGCATCCCTGACAGATGCTTGTCCTGCTGCCTCTTGAAGGCCTCTAGTGTGGGAGAGCCCACAAGCTCCCTAGGTAACTGGTTTCATTGTCGTACTACTATAACAGTCAGGAAGTTTTTCCTGATGTCCAGCTGGAATCTGGCTTCCTTTCACTTGAGCCTGTTATTCCATGTCCTGCACTCTGGGATGATCGAGAAGAGATCCTGGCCCTCCTTTGTGTGACAACCTTTTAAGTATTTGAAGAGTGCTGTCATGTCTCCCCTCAATCTTCTCTTCTCCAGGCTAAACATGCCCAGTTCTCTCAGTCTCTCTTCATAGGGCTTTGTTTCCAGACCCCTGATCATCCTGGTTGCCCTCCTCTGAGCACGCTCCAGCTTGTGTTCCTCCACCTCCTCCCAAAAGGGGCCAACTACTGGGCATTGCCAAAGCATATGACTTAAAGAAGCATTAGATGCATTACATCTCCAGTAATTATGCAAGTTAGACAAACCCTTATTGTAAAGGCATTGTGGAGTCCAATAAACCTGAAACAAAAGTCTCTATGGTATTCATATAATCCTGTGGAATCGGGCATTGCACGATCACCATAGCATGGGATTCTGGGAAAGATGGCAGTCAACCCATAAAGATAATACAAAAGTTATGTCAACATATAGTTGTATTGGATTGTTAGTTAAGCCAGGAGTGCCTACTATCAGCTTCGGCTGATACGCCAGCTGCACCCCTTCCTAGAGTCGGAAGACCTAAAGACAGTAGTGCATGCGCTGGTAACTTCGGGGCTCGACTTCTGCAATGCGCTCTACATACGGCTACCTTTGTGCCTAGTCCGGAAACTTCAACTAGTTCAAAATATGACAGCCAGGTTGGTCACCGGTACATCTGGGGGTGACCACATTACACCAGTCTTAAAATCTCTTCACTGGCTGCCAATGAGTTTCTGGACGAAGTATAAAGTGTTGGTTATCACATTTAAAGCCCTACATGGTTTGGGTCCAGGCTACCTGCAGGATCGCCTTCTCCCGTACAATCCACCCCCCACACTCAGGTCCTCTGGGAAGAATTTACTCTAACCAACAAAAACAAGGCTGAGAACTATTACCCAGAGGACCTTTTCTTCTGCCACTCCCAGTTTGTGGAATGGCTTGCTGGGAGAGATTTGTCAACTTAACAGTCTTCCAGAATTTAAGAAAGCCATAAAGACTGATCTCTTCCAGCAGGCCTACCCAGTTGAATTTTAAGATGCCTTTTTAATGGTGCGCTGCTTTTAATGATGCACTGGTTTTAAAAGTTTGAATTAGTTGTATGTACTTTATGGTGTTTTTATTTGTATTGTACCCCGCCTCGATCCAGGGGGAGAGGCAGGTAACAAATAAATTATTATTATTATTATTATTATTATTATTATTATTATTATTATTATTATTATTTGTGCGATGTTCTGTTATGGGTTTCCCTCCTTCCTTTGTAGGAAACAATTAAATTGTAAAACCAAACAATAAAAAAGTTATGTCAACACTGTGGAAATATCTTGGGAACTGTTGTGCTTTGCGGGTTTGTTTTTTTGGAGAAATGGCTAACTGCTGACATATAGAGGGCAAGAAAGTCAGGGTCAAAGTTGCCGGATTTTACAGCCTATTGAATGGCTGAAGCACAAAGTAATAAAAAGGAGTGATGACAGCCACACTTAGCTATTTGTTGATTGCAGCTTATCTTGTGCTGGAAGCAAACCATGCAGCTATCTATCAGAACTGCATAAGCAGAAAATAAACTATGCATAAAGCTGGTGTATTTCCTCGGGTTTGTAATTTAAATGGATATTGTCTGTTTTTGTATGTATTTTATGGTTTTAAATTTTGTATATTTCTTTTTTAATGTTCACTGTTTTAAACTTGTGTAAACTGCTCAGAGAGCTTTGGCTTTATTTAGTACATTTAGATGACACCTATCTTCTATCATGGAACTCAAGGCAGCATACAGAAGAGATTCCAAGTGATCTCCCATACAGGTGTGGTATTAGCCAAACCCTAACATGCTTAGCTTTCGCATATTTGTTCCATCATGTGCCTTCAGACCACACACTGGGACCTGACGTTGTTCTTTGTAACAGTCAAAGAGGATAGCTTTGTGTGTTACCCTGAATGAAAGCAAGCAGGAATGGTCCATTTCATGTTGTAAATCAGCCTTCTCAAGTGTGGTGCCCTTCAGATGTTTGGGACTACAACTCCCATCAACCCTGACCACTGGCCATGCTGGCTGCGGCTGATGGGAGTTAATCCAAAACATCTGGAGGGTGCCAGGTTAGGGAAGTATGCTGTTGACTATAGCAGCCTTCCTCAACTTGCAACCCTCCACATGTTCTGGGTGACAACTCCCAGCATTTCTGACCATCGGCCATGCTGACTTGGGCTGATGGGACTTGAAGTCCAAAACAGCTGGATCCCAGTAGATCCAGAGTAGCCGCCTCATCTTTGGTTTCTTTTACAGTGTTACATTTACTAAGTTGGCACTCATTTTGGAGCCTGAGGCCATGGCTAGACCAGGCCTATATCCCGGGATCATCCTTGTGTATCCAAATGACACACAGGGGATCCCGGGAGCAGGCAGGGATGTCCTCTCCATTTGCCTGGGATAATCCTTAGGTCTAGCTAAGGCCTGTCATGCAATTGTGCATGATCCAGAAAAGCAAAAACAAATGGTTTGACCAACAGAATATGGCGCCAGTTGTCTTGTATTTTCTGTTTGCCACCATCTCTGCTGCGTGCAGAGATCGCTTTCACCCACTAGACTAGTTCTTGGGCCGAATTATTTTGTTCAGTTGGCAGAGCTCCATTGACTTGCGCAGGCATCACACAGCTAAGGCTTTCTAAGCCTTCATGCTTAATTGTTGCATTAAGCTTGTCATCTAGGTATTTGAACTGACAATTATGATTGGATTTCTGGAAACATAAACTCATTCTATCTAAGTGGCCGGTGGGAACACCCAAAGTGTGCGGATAAATGGGTGTGCTGTTTACACAGAGTTACCCTGACACTGAGCCATATCGAGGAGAAGCCTTTGGCTTAACCCTTAGTTCTCACCTTCCCATGAAACTAAGCTTAAGTATAAGCAACTGAGCTGAATGGATAATCATCCTGTATTACCACTTCGCCATTCCACCCCACCCCCACTGTGTCTGATAATGTCAATCCAAGCTATACACTCACTACTGCTAATGTTATGGAATCTCTTTCTATTCTTGGATCGCTTTCCATCATTTGCCATGAGTGCAATCTCAAACTGATGACATCTTAATTTTACATAACTTTATGAAACGTTTATATCCTGGCTTTCTTGTACAGTGCAAATCCAAGACAATGAAGAACATTAATCAATTAAGAGCACACTTATTTGAGAGTAGCTCCATTGAAGGGAGCAAACTTGCTGCACTGGAAAACAGCTATTTATTTATTTATTTATTTATTTATTTATTTATTTATTTATTACATTTCTATACCGCCCAATAGCCAGAGCTCTCTGGGCGGTTCACAAAAATTATATAAGAATGTCCAAAAAAGGATATAACAAAAACATTTGTGACACCTTAAAAGCTAATACATTTATTATGACATAAGAGTTCATGAACTATAGTCAACTATATTGGATCAAAAATATATAAAGAACAGAGTTCAACATTAATTAGACAGCTAAAAACCACAGAACAACAACAGAACACACTGATTGCAAGGTGGGCCTCCCATAGCAGGGGTGCCATGGTGAAAAAGGCCCTGTCTCTTATTTCCACCTGCTGAACTTCAGACAATGGGGCGTATGGAGTGGGCCCTTTGATGTTGATCTGAGTGTGAAGGAGTGGGTGGTCCTTAAAGGCAATGGCTCCATGACCATTCTCTACCCGTTGGTGATGGAACAAAACTGGAGTTATTTGATCCAATTCATCCAGCCCCAGTTTAAATTCTGAATATTTTGACCCAATTCTGAAAATGTTTCAAAGACATCCTCATGAAGAGTGCATTAGAATAGTTCAATCTAGGCTTTACAAAGGCAAGAATTGCTGTAGCTATTTCTATCATCTCCAGGAAAGGGAGTGGCTTACAGACCATCCTAAGCCAGTAAGAAGCATTCTTGACCGCTGCCACAACCTGAGCTTTCAGGAACAATACCAGATCAAGGACTACGTTGAAGAGGTTTTCCTGCAGTTTAAGAGAGAGACTATCTATAGCCAAAAGATGCCAAGGTGAACCTAAATTCTGATCCAACTGCTAACTAACACTACTCCCATTGTATCTGGATTAAGTTTCAGTTTGTTCTCCCAGGTTGTTTCCCACTGTCTCCAAACACCAGTTTAAGATAATATCACAGTCTTTTGACGGGGAAGAGCTATGGCCTTTTGCATTTCTTCACATACATACCTAAGGCTCGATCTACAGATCTAAGATAGTGAGGCTAAGGAAAGATCTCAGAGAGCCCATGCCAGTCCATACCAGTGGTCTGACTCAGTATGAGGCACACTATGTCCATGAATGTCTATGTGGGTGATCTGCTGTCACTACTTTAGGCCCTGTAGAGGTTACAGTTATCAGTAATCACATTTATGTCACCTGGGATTACATTGTTCTCCCAACAACTCTGTGAAGTAAGTTAGGATGAAAGTTCATGACTTGTCCATGGCCTCCCTGTGAGCTTCATAGCTGAGTGGAGAGTTCAACACAGGACTATATCCAATCTATCAACTTGACCAGCCTTCCCCAACTTGGTGCCCTCCTAATGTTTTGGGCTACACACCCCATCTCCAGCAAGCATGGCCAATGGTGAGGCATGATGGGAGTTGAAGTCCAAAATATCTGGAGGGCAGCACATTGGCCATGTTTTTACTTACCATGCTGGTACCTTCACAGTGGCTACTACAGGACAGAGTTGTAGTCAATGATGGTGGTTTAACATTGCAACCAAAGAGTTGACTTGTGAAATTTCTGGGGGTGGGGGGGAAGGAGGGGTTCTACATATCCCTAGACAGAGCGAAAAGGCATGATCTGTAGAAAACACCTGAGGTTCATCAACAGTGGTGTACTAAGTCTTTATTGTTGTAGATTGATGCCACCCAGCTTTTCATTTTTTAAAAATTGAAGTTATCTGCACAAAATCTCTAGTCCATTTGAGGTCATTTGCAACAGTGATTAAAATAATGTCACTCAGTGCTGACATATGTACTACCCCATTTAAGTAGCATAGCAGAAGTAGCAGCAACACTAGTTCCTGTTTTCATCTCAGCAGATGAAATGGCCAAGTCCAGGGTGTCTAGATTTTATCATCTCAATGTTGAATTGTTGTAGCTGTTCAAAGTGCACTAATGGTACTCTAGTGCAATAAATATTTTTCTCTTTCTAGCAGCTCAGTTCGTTAGGCATTAAAATATGTTGATTCAATATTGATTGAAATTTCAGTTACTTGATTCTGGATAGACTGGTTTTTCAGTTTTGCACCAGAGGCAGATTTTGTGATCTGGAAGACAATGGAGTGGTGTCTGTCTGCTAAATACTTAATATCCTTATGCATAACTAGGTGGAGGAACAAATTATTGTATCTTAAGCAAGTGAGGTTAGGAACATGGCATGTCCCATAACTATATCCCTTGTCATATTAACCCACCCTCCCAGCTGCTAATTTGGCTCAAGGGATTACTTTGTACAATGATAAACAAGAGGTTTCACTGTCATAAAGATGGATTAGAGACTAAACCAGAAAAATGTCAATGACGTCCTAGATTCTACATGACTATTTTGAGCTATTGTATATTCGGGCTGCTCTAAAGAAAGCTGATGAACCTCCTCAATGCTTCATAAATAAATGAAATGAAATGAAATGATCATTTATGCAAATAATCATATTCTGCTGTTTATCCAGCACACTTATTATTATTATTATTATTATTATTATTATTATTATTATTATTATTATTCAAACATGGTCAACAACAACTGATCATCACCATCCTCATCCTCATCATCATAGTCTATTATTATTATTATTATTATTATTATTAATAATAATAATAATAATAACCATTGTTGTTGTTGTTGTTGATGATGATGATACATTGTTATCCTTAGAGTTGAAGAAAATATTTGGGAACCTTTGTATGCATTTCAGTTTGGCATCATTGTATAATTTCCCCACTCATTCCACTGTGGAATTCCTCCTGACAGGAAGGAGGCAGAGCACCCGGTGTCAGGTATATGGAGGATAATTGCTATCCTTGGTATCACTGTGTCCACAAGTGCATTGCTTTAATCCCCCTATGGAAATGAATGGCAAGTGAGAGAAAACAAAAGGTGTGTTTGTGGATTCCAGTGGGGTATGCAGACTAAAGCTGTTCTCTGCCTTTGTTGACTCCAGACACTTAGAATTGAATTCAACTTGTTCCTAACTGCACATCACCATCTTGTATTTTGTTTCTTGGATGCACTAGATCCCAGATGTTTTGAATGACAACTCCCAGGTTTCCTGATTCCATGCTGGCTGAGGTTGATGGGGAATTTAAGTCCAAAACATCTGGAGGGCACTGGATTGGCAAGGTCTGCTCCATCTGATCACTAGGGATGTACAGACTGCGTAAAATCTATTCTGCATTTCATGGATTGTGAGGCGCCTTTCGCTCCATTGTCCTCTCATCAACCGAATCGGGTTCCCCCCTGAATTTATGCAAATTTGCATCTGCAAATGTGCAAATCCATCCAAAATGTGCATTTTCATGCTTTAGCCTATGGGGGCAACACACATTTTCAATTTTTTTGGCATATTATTCTATTTCTAAATTTGTGCAAAATTCAGGAAAGATAGAAAAAATAGTCCACAACTCTGCAGAAACTGCTCAACTGGAGAAAAGCTGGTCCACTGCAGAATCTGTGGGTTGGATTCATAAAATTCCAAAATGACATCCCTACTTACCTTGTTTCTGATATAATGGGATGGGATGCTGAGAACTGACATTTGTATATGGAGACACATTTTGCTTCAGCAGAACAGAGGAAGTTGCCTTATACTTGGTCAGATGGTCTGTCCATCCAGCCTAGTACCATCCACTCTGATTTGGTAGTAGCTTCCAGAGGCAGAGGTCTTTCCCATCACCTGTTATTTGATTCATTTTCAACTGGAGATGCCAGTAATTGGACCTGGAGCCTTATGCATGCAAGGTATCTGTTCTACCATGAAGTTTATGGGTCCCTGCCATCAGCAGACCTGGGAGATGTCGACACCAGCCATTAAATCTGGGCTGGTCTCGTGAGGGTCCCTGTGCACAGGGAATCCTGGGGGGGGGGGTGGCCACGGGCCTTCCTCAGGGTATCAGGAACTGTGGAAAACCCAATGTTTCCTGCAGTCTCAGGAGCATCCCATGGACCGCAGGTGGTGTGGCCGTTGCTCCCACCTATTCCTTTCCTCCCTGCGAGTAGCAGGGCACTGAAAATGGACATGGAGCTGTATGGGGAGGCTGCATGCCTATGGTGGGGAGCAGGTTCAGTTTTTTGGTGTTTTTTTTAACTTACTTTGTGCTGGAGCCCAATTGAGCTCCTGTCTCAGTTGAAAGGAAAAAAATGGTGGCCACAACATCCCTCTTTCCTTCCAGGACATCATGCAGCTGTCAAGATGCTGGGGGAGGATTGTGGAAGCAGGTAAGTTGGCAATCCTCCCCCTCCCTCCCTCTACATCCTATGGTGTAGACATGCCCCAAGTCTTTATCGTTGAAAGGAGTGAGGGATATACAAGGGTTATCTCCAAGGTGACCATCAGTGGTCAACATCAGCTTGCAGAACACAGCTCAGACTACACTTTTGTTTCTATATTTCACTTCTTAACACCATAATTGATTGTTATGACAAGTGATTAAATAGTTGGTGTGTTCAAAACGGGTTGTTTTTCTTGCCATCTTTTGGGACTGGGAAAGTGGACATTTTGATCTTGATCTCCTTGAGACAAGCTCGGTCCTTTTGGTCATCCAAGGAACAAGGCAGGCAGACGGACATTTGCACCACCAGTGTAAAGGCCTAGCATTGAGTTATTTACTGATCTTTAGAGAGGTCGCTCTGAGCCTAGGCAACCCCCTCCCCTTTGCTTGACACATGGGGTGCTTGGAGGACTCTGTCCTTTGAAAAAGGAGGAAATGCCATTGCCTTTGGAAGCTGACAGCAGGACAGGATGCAAGGATGTTTCCTTTCTTTTGTGAAAGTCAAAGAAGTTACTATTTTGGTACATGAGAGGCATTAACTGAGCGACTTAGGAGGAGACCATTCTTTTCATCTCACCTGCTCCCAGGAGAACAGCAAAGGCATCCGGATGCAAGGAGAAGTGAGACTACCTTAGGAAGTAGACTAAGGCATTAGCTAGACCTAAGGTATATCCCGGGATCGTCCCGGGGTCATCCCTGTTCATGTAAATGACACACAGGGGATCCTGGGAGCAGGCAGGGACGACCCCGGGATAAACCTTAGGTCTAGCTAAGGCCTAATATAGCTGTCTTTCCCAACTTGACACCCTCCAGATGTGCTGGATTGCGACTCCTAGAATTTCCAGCCAGCATAGCCTATATGATCAGGGATTATGGAAGTTCAATGGTCAGGGATTATAGGTGTTGTCCCAAACATCTGGAGAGCACCAAGTTGTGGAAGGATGCTATGAGGCATTGTGATGGCACTAGAAAGAAAGCCAAGGGTTGACTCAATAATACATTGTGCAACCTGAGGCGAAGTACAAGATGGTGCCTCCTTCAACGCTGGCGATAGACTGAGTTCTCCACAGCACCTGAAAGAAGCAGTCTACCTTAGGATGTACAGAGCTTGGCGCATGGCACACACACTGCTCTGCCCCCAAGCCCAACTTTAAAACACACACACAGTGGATGCTGAGTGGCTACAATGTCAGTGGGGCAGTGAGACTGCTCCAGGTTTCAGTCACAACCATACTGAACTCTAAAGGAGCTATCCAAAGTATGAAGCAGTCAGAAGTCCTTTAGAGTTCTGACTGGTTCTGAAAAACCTCCCAGAGTGGAATCGTTGCCCCACTGACATCAGAGCCAGCAGTCTCCACTGCAAATACGCACACGCACACTCACTCACACACACACCACTTTACCTCATTGGCCCAGCTTGTACAAGTTCATTATGGAACTACATTGTCTGAAGGGTTTTTAACAAATTTGGAAACCTCCAGCCGCCATGCAGGATTTTTGCCACTTTTTGTGTTGGGTATTGCAGGTCCACTGGGGATTTCACTGTGTGGGAATTACAAAAGTCCCCAGATAGTTCTCTTTCACAACACTAACATGGAGCACACATTGTGCAAGAGGGTCTTAAAAGGTGTGTGTGATTGATCGATTAAAAGTAAGAAAGAAAAGAATCTCCACTTGAACATTCTCTTTGATTAAGTGCAGAAGAGAATGGAGAGACTTTAGAGATGAAGATGTTTCTAAATGAACAGTGCCAAACGCCCAGTTCAACCACAAAACCAATTTCCCCGCAGGACAAGGAGGGGCTCGCTCTCGCAATCAAACTGTTTAGGTTTGTTGAATCTCCTCTCTCACACTAGATTCCTTTTTTTGTTGTCATTGTGCGTGTTGTTTTTGGTGGTGACACATGAGATAAAATCAGGGCTGGATTCCAGGCAGACTGGAGTGATGGGGCAAGCGTTCAGAATCCCAAACTCTTGCTGCTGGCAGAGCAGTAAAATAAATAGCAGCAACACCTACTTGTGTGGGTGGCAATTAATCATATCAACCAAGAAAGTCAATGTTCTCTCCTGATCCCTGCCTTGCCCCTTGGCAGGTTCCTGGCTCTTCTTGCTGCTTGCCATGGCCCTTGACCTCACAGAAGAGTGCATCCTTCCCCAAACTGGTGCCCTCTAAGCATTGTACTACAACTCCTTGTAAGGCTGGGGATGCTCAGAGTTGTAGTCAAACACAGGTTGGGGAAGGCTGGAATTGTGGGTCAAATGCCTTAGAACTGACCGAGCTTTCTTCCTGGGGATTTGTTGGTGGCCGCTGTTGTTCCCTTCTGCCGCTCTTACTCTCTGTGCATTTCTGAAGATTTCCTACCCAAGTAACGGCCCCGTCACCAACATTTTGCCAAGTCCTTCTCTTTTGAGGCTTTGGTGGAAGGCTGTATTTTCCCAGCCTCCATTTGCTACTTCAGTGCAGAAGCAGAACTGTGGAAGTGTCCCTAAGGGGAAATTCACACACACCCCACTCCCACCCCAGCCAAGTTACTCTCTTCATTCAGAGCTGCCTTCTTGTAAGCCCTCGGGGGACTGTCTGGAACTGTTTGAGGGGCAGGGAAGAGTGGAGGGAATGGGACATACAAACTGGAAGATGGATGCAGAAGGTTCACAGGCATGGAACACTCGCTTGCATGGAATCCCACCATGTCAGGGACTGTGGTGCCTACCTCTAATTTAGCCAGCCTTAACTGAATGAAGTACATTGCAGCGGCTTCTTTCCCACCCACGCCCCCAAAAGTGAAAAGTTGTACTTTTTGCCTGCAGATTAAAGGGCTCATCTACACCAAGCAGGATATTCCACTATGAAAGCGGTATATGAAAGGCAGGAGCCACACTACTGCTTTATAGCGACATTGAAGTGCACTGCAGGATCTACACTGCTGCTTAATAGTGGTATTGAAGTGCACTGACAACTGTTGGGGCCCATGACACATCTACACCCAGCAGGATGTAACTATGAAAGTGGTATATAGTATGTGTCAATGTGTTAGAGTAGATAGCAGTTCCATTCTATCAGGGGACTGCAAGGAGGCTGGAAGCTGAACTCCAGTACAGAGGAGCCCCAGTAAGCTCAGCAAATCTTGTCTCATTCTCAATAAAGCTTTAATCACAGCATGTAAGCCTCTGTCTTCTGTGGGCTAAGGAAGCACTACTAAAACACAATGGGCCCCAACAGTTGTCAGTGCACTTCAGTACTGCTATAAAGCTGTAGTGTGGCTCCTGCCTTTTATATAACACTTTCACACTGCTTTCATAGTGCAATATCCTGCTTGGCGTAGATGAACCCAAAGTGCGAAAGTGTTTGGTGCACTCTTATTATTTATCTGCATTTATCTCATTTTGACACAAGATTGGTAGGTTGTGCTCCTTAAGCCCAGAATGCAGCCAGTGCCCAACTTTTGTTCAGTCATTAGTTTTCCAACATCACTAGCTGCTGCTGTCATCTTTCTTTCTTCTCTGACATGGTTAAACTCCTAAAACATTTGCCTGTTTTCCTATTTGCAGCTTTAACTTCCATTCTGTAAATACCCGCCACCCACAGAATTGTCTCCCTGTTATCACTCTGTGTAATGCCAACAAAGCCAAGATGGCTGCACCCAGGAATAGGGACGGAATTATTTTTGATTATTTTTCCATTAATGGAGAAAGAAGAATCTGAAGGAAAAAGGGGGATCACAAACACAACCTTGATGATTCTCTTGATAGATTCCTATCAAAGATGTACCATCTATCAGGAACATTTGTTTCTTTTTTTATCCTTCGTTAGTTTTTTTTTTCCTGATAGCAAAACATTGTTGAATTAAACTAAACTGGGGCAATTTTTTTTTAAAAAAGAAGGCTTTGAATGGGCAGAAAGGCCAAGATTGACACCCAATATTTGTTTCTTGACACCAAATACATTTAATTCCTTTTAATAGTCAAGGTAGCAAGTGACTTTCAGCCTCACAATACACAGCAAAGTAGCTTTTAGTATATTCAATAGCAACATATTTTGAAAGTGCTTCAAATGGAGCCTTTTTGTTCCTCTTCCTCTGGCACTCACTAGACAACAGCAAGCTAGAAAATGTGAACCTGGACCTTGGCCTCTTTGAGAGTGCATTGAATGAACTTTCATTCCATACTGTGGTCCTTGGCAAGGAGAACACATTTAATTCCATTAATTTAGCACTCAGACATTCTATGTTAATAAAAAAGGGGGGACGAAAGAGGGGCCCTGGGAGTGAGGGGCAGTTATTGCCTCAATGCCAATTCCAATGGTTTCACTTTTGTCAATGGGCATTGGATTACCTTTGGCTGAGCCAACATTGTCAGAGGAATCACTAAGTATGTATGGGAGTTGTGGAGAGGAGATGGCAGCTATTCATTTCTTTGAGTCATTTTGGAGGAGAACAAGTACCTATTACAATGATACAGAAGTTTTAGGAGCACAGTGTTCAAGATGAGCCCTGACATGTGCCATTCTCTGAATGCCATGGGGACATTAAAGGCAGCGATGCTGACAAAGTTTGTACTTCACTGGTTCAGAGTATGAGTGTTCTCCACCTCAGAAAGAGCTGTATTCCAAATGGAGTGCCATCTCCTGCAAAAGTTCTTCTCCAGGAAGTAAAATCAGTTTCTGAGCATGAGTGGTCAAGCATGTTCCAAGCTTGATGTCTTGAGGGCGTGTGTGCAAAAGTTATTTAATGTTGCAGTCCTTGCTCGTGCTGAAATCTTCCTTGCCTGCTATGAAACCGCAGGGGTGATCACAGCAGCTCCCACCATGACTGCCACCAACATGTGGAGTGGGGAGTGGGATGGTTCCTGTGGTCCATTTGCCTTTCTGCACACGTCTATTCAGAGGAACATTGGGAAGGAGATCCCATATGTGTATCACGGTATGCCTGTAGGTTCTACATCCAATTGGGAGCCTGTACATGCCAAAGACATGGATGGGGGGGATATCAGGGTGTGGGCCAGTGGATGTTCTGCAGCTCTTCCCTTCCCTTGTGTAGTATACATATGTGGAGGGCTCATGTATAAACTACAAAGCCAACCTGCTTCATAGGCACATGAACAGAAGATTAGATGGGACTGTATCGCTTTAGTATGCCAGTGGGGGAATCATATATTGAAATCATACCCATGGATGATGATGATGATGATGATGATGATGATGATGATGATAATCAGGGAAGAAGGTTTGATTGTTTATGTTATACATATCTTTACTTAGTTACAATAAGGTGTAGGAACCGGGGGGTGGGTTGCTCTAGAGTATTCCCGGAAAAAGTGTGTTTTGAGGAAAGATTTAAAGGACATAAGGGAGGTGGTTGCACAGAAGCATTCAGGGAACATAGCAATCACCCCCCCCCTTTAGGGTGTCTTATTCACATTGCTTCACAACCTTACCCACATGTCAGTCTAAGGTTACCAGTAAAAACTAGTGGGCAGAATTTTGCCTTTGAGGTTTCTTTCACATTTGTCTTCTTTTCTCAAAGTGTGTGAATTAAGAGGTGTGTTTCGTTTTTGTTTCCCCTACATTCAACTACATTTCTTTTTTTAAAAAAAATCATGTTAAAAAACAAGAAGAAAGGATCCCTCATCGGTATTATCAAGTGGGACTGTGCCAGGAAGGCTGTACTTTCCCTTCTGTGAATCAGCTCTGAGGTTCATAGCACTTGCACCGATCAGAGACGTACTTGGTGGCTTTGTCTGTAATCTGGGGATAAAGCTCACACAATATTATTTGGTTATTGTTCCACACATTATTTAACATGAATACTCTCTAAATTTACCATCCATGACTTTCAACGTTACCGTGGCCAACACTGTATGGAACGATTTCTCTCTCTCTGATGATAATAAATGTCACCATGATGGATATCAGGGATTGATGGGGAAATGAATAAGAGGAGCGTCAGTTTCATAATTTAAAACCCTTCCTATTCAGTGCATGCAGGTTCTGATTTTGACATAACCAGTTCACCCAGTTGTAGTGAGGATTAAATTATTTGGCAACACAGAACATGGATCACCAATGGCTTGAAAAAACAATCTCCTGATTTGGGGTATTGTAAGATAAACAAAGGGTAGATTATACAGGCTTCAGCATAAACTACTGTGAAGCAAGAGCACTGTGGTTTGTTGAAGTATATACTCGTTGTGGTGTACTGAGCAATCTTCCATTACCAGCCTGATTCTATCTCCAGTGTTTCTATCTCCAGTACAATGTGCCTCTTCCCATCCACACACATGCAAAATAACAACAAATTAAATAACAAACAATTTGCTGTCTTGTCATGGCACCCAAAATGTGCTACTACCTGAGTCAGCTGCCTCCCTCAGCCTAATGCAGGTATACTTCTTTCAACCCGAGGGCCAAATTCTATTTTGGAGAAATTCTCGGCAGTTGTATTCCAGTGGTGGGTGGAGCTGAAGGCAGAGGGGTGGAGTCAAAAATTCCAGCCTATTAAAGCTCTTACTGCCAGTAGCTAGGCGTTAGGAGAGGTCTTTCAAACAATGGGGTGGGGTGAGGTGGCTGAGGAATACACAAAACATGGAAAAACCAAACTATTGGTGGTTGGGGGTCAGGGAAGGGGGCAGTGTCCATCTAGGGAACCCCAGAGGTCTGGATTGGGATCTCAGGTGACTCTAATGTTGGGCCACCCCTGTACCCCTGGTCTAATGGTAGGGCCTGACCTGGACTCAAAGCAGGTTTATATTTATTTTTTTAATTCCTGAGACATGCTCTTCAAGTGCAAGATACATGTTCCACCAGATGTGGAATGTGTGTTTTTTATTACCTCTTAACTTTTCAATGCATGTGAGTTTGGATTCTTGCTTATGGCTTCTGTGCATTTTGGAAGGGACAAGTGGTTAAAAAAAAAAGCTTGCTGTCAGGGCTTGAAGTTGTTTCTTGTTCCCTGCAGCACTGAGGCTGCTGGCTGGAAGAAGGAGCTTCAGGAAATTTTGGCTGGGGCGTTATTGTCACAGTACAGAAATGTTGTGGTCCTGGGAATCATGTGATAACAGTGTATCGATCCCAGGTCTGCTATTTAAGCTCCCAGATGTGTGGGTTTGAACATTTCATGGCTGAAATAGAGATGTCCATTGCTGGGAAATTCATTTCTTTGGGGGCTCAATGAAGTTTTATAGCATGCTCAACTGGGTTTGCATTTGTAGGCTGAGCCACGGGGTTTTCCCAAACTCCCAGAACTGTTTGCGTATTTTTGTGTGTGCCAAGCTGTGATTTGCACAAATAGAGATTTGCACACACTGTGGCTGAAAATGGTGCAACTTGCACAAAATTCACCCATCCTTTGGACAAATGAAATGACACTGAAAATCTGCAAATGGGCCCCACTTGCTGCAGACTGAATCAGGGTCTGCGGTGGAAAATGGATCGATCCAAAGAAAGGTCATCAAGCTCACCCACCAACATATTCCTCTAACATCCCTAATTTGAAGAAGGCTAGGTAAGCCTGCCTGCCTCAACTCAAGTACTTTCTGCCAACTCAAGTACTTGAGCTGCCAACTCAAGTACTTTCAGAAGTGTACTTCATATCTCCATATGCATTTTACAGACAGTGTTTCCTACATAAGTACAAAACACACAAACAAAACTACGAAGTGCGGCTAAAATACAGACACACACTGGGATGGATCCAGATTTATTCATACTTTGAGTAAACCCATTGAAATCAATTTAACTTAAATAAGTCATGGCTAACTTAAGTCCTATTTATTTCAACAGATCTACTTGAAGTTTAAATAAATCTGGATCCAAACCAATACTGAATTAGAGGAGCACATAGTATTTATCACAGAAATATGTGGATTTGCTGTGAATATAAAATCCTTAGTATTTCCTAATTCTCCTGTCTCAACATTAAGTAAGCATGATTGTAATGAACAGAGCCTTAAGAGAGCATGAGTAATTAGTCAAATATTTGCAGACTCATGAACATTGAGTCAGAGATTTTCAGCAAGAAATGTTTTCTTCTTAATGTCATTGATTCAGGAATGGGAAAGTCATTGACTCTCTCATCAGCTGGCTGTGTGTCCTCTTTTACAGAGGGCAGTCCTCTATTTGAAGGGCTGCCAGCAGACTGTCCTTTGTTTGAAGGCATCTGCTATTTGAAGTACTGTCCTGTTCAAATCCAGTTTAAAGATAAAGAACCATATGAACGGTTAGCCACCAACAGTCTTCGACACTATGGTAAGGTGCACTGCATTCCTATTTAAAGTATAACAATTATTTCTTTAATTTACATCTATGAATCACCACATGTAAATATTATGCAAACCAGTGTCCACTTTTGTCCTCATTTTTGGCAAAGCACTTCCTCTTTTTTGGTGATTCACAAGTGGCTGTTCTGCTCTCAGGCTGTTCAGGGGGTGAAGGAAAACAGGAATGAAGAAACCTGAGAAGGAAACTGGCTCCTATCCCAGATGCCATAGGTAAATCCTAGGTTTTATTTTGCTATATATGGGACGGGTTGGGGTTTGGGGATGTTACTTATATGTGACTTTAGTGGCAAAAATAATACTGTAAATTCCTCTGGGGTACTAGCTGGGATGTACAGATTTTGTTAATTCCATTCCATTCCATCTGTGTTTCGTGGATTGTCAGGGATCTCTTGTTCTATCATCCATGCATTGATGGAACTGGATTTTTTTGTACGAGAATTTTGTTGGTTTGCAATTGCGCACTTGGCTATTGTGCACTTGCGCAAACCTCTCCATTAAGTAAAAGCAAAACACCGGTCCACAAGTCTGCAGAATCCTCAGGTCAGATTCAGAGAAATCTGATATCTGAATCCACTGTGGACTTCTTTGACACCACTAGGAATTAGGGACTACCACTGTTATCACCTGGTTGCTTGAAGGAGCTGCTGGGTCTGTGTGCAGCTGCCCCTCATAGTGAACCACTGAACTGGATGGAGCAGCTTCTTTGGGAAATACCTACAGGTCCTGGACTGACTCCACCCACCCAGGCTGGCTGTTGGATCCTCTGGAACAGGAAGGAATATAATACGTTTCCTGTTCCAATTGAGCCCTGCTTGAGCAACAAGGGCCATAGCTAGACTTAAGGTTTATCCCAGGATTGTCCTGGGGTCAAGCCTGTTCATCTAAGTGCCACACAGGGCATCCAGCGCTCAGGCAGGGACGAACCCAGGATGATCCTGGGACAAACCTTAGGTCTAGCTATGGCCAAGGTCATCCTGACTTATGGTGTCTTCCTTTTTCGTTGTTAAGAACAAAAGAAGAGCCGTGCTACATCAGACCAATCAAGTATTCTGTTCAAACAGTGGTCAAACTGTTTGAACAGAAACAGTTCAAACAGTTGGGAAGTCCACAGGCAGGGCATGAAAGCAGCAGCACCAGCCTGATCATGTTTCCCAGCAACTCATATTGTCTCTGATACTGGAGGTAATATGCAGCCATTATTACTAGTAGCCATTGATAGCCTTAGCCTCCATGAGATTCCAAGAGGTGATGGTGCTGTCAAAGGACATGTGGATGGCAAATTTGCGCAAACTGAAACCTTTTCTAGATTGGAATTAGGTGTTACAATTCACCCCTTGCTACTTCAAGCCAGATGGTAAACAGAAGCATACTATGGCCATTTCTACACATACCTTTTTTCCAGGGATCATCCCAGGTAGGGTGACCATATGAAAAGGAGGACAGGGCTCCTGTATCTTTAACAGTTGTATTGAAAAGGGGATTTCAGCAGGGGTCATTTGTATATATGGAGAACCTGGTGAAATTCCCTCTTCATCACAACAGTTAAAGGTGCAAGTGCCCTGTCTGCTTTTAAATCTGGTCACTCTAGTATAGCTCCTGCACTTTAACTGTTGTGATGAAGAGGGAATTTCACCAGGTGCTGCATGCATACAAATGACACCTGCTGAAATTCCCTTTTCTGTGCAACTGTTAAAGATACAGAGCTCTGTCCTCCTTTTCATATGGTCACCCTAATCCCGGGATCATCCCTGTGCATGCAAATGACACACAGGGGATCCCAGAAGAGGCAGGGATGATCCCTCCATTTTCCTGGGATGATCCTTAGGTGTAGAAAGGGCCTATGTTGTTCCCTGGGCATTTGTCTGCATATCGGGGCTGTGCTGAATTACCCACTTCTTACATATTTCTTTACATGCGTCTTGAAAAGCCCCTCTCTGTTTTTAGAACTTGCTCTGAGCACATCCATCCGTGGTGATAGTTTCCATCTTTGCCCTCCCTGCCCTCAGCCTCATTCGACTTACATTGCCAGGAAATCTCATTGGCTGTGGCAGCCCCACTAGATTTTTGAAAGAGACTTCTTAGTGCTACATCTGATACGCTGACATTGCAGATGCACATATGGATTACGGCAGCCAATCAGGTTAAAGGATTATTATTATTATTATTATTATTATTATTATTATTATTATTGTACCCCGCCTTTTCCCCATTACTGGGATTCAAGGTGGCTTTAGAAAATCAAAACATATACAATTAAAACATATAAACAGAAATGTGGCCAAATGAGATTGAAGACCGTAAGGAGAATAAGAAGGTGAGAAGCAGCTTCTCCTGCCAGGGAGACCAAAAGGTGGGAAATAGCACTAAAAATATTAATATCTTGATGAAGCGAGTATTTTTCGGGCAATTTGTATAGCTCTGTTGAGTATGTGCTATTTTTGAAGTACATATATACAAATTAGATCATGTTTGTTGCAGCCTATGACTATACACTCAACACTATATATATACTATATATACACTATATACCTGAGAGAGCGCCTTCTCCCTTACCAACCTGCCCGGTCACTGAGGTCATCCGAGGGCCTGCTCCTGGTGGTTCCACCTAGATCCATCCTCCGATTGGAATCCACCAGGGGAAGAGCCTTCAGCGTGGTGGCGCCCCTCCTGTGGAATTCCCTGCCTCTGGAGGTCAGACAGGCTCCAACCTTGTACTCCTTTCGGCGCCTCCTGAAAACATCTTTATTCCAAGAAGCCTTTCTTTAACATGCAGCCTTGGATTTCTGTGTTGTTGTTGTTTTGCTTCTTTTTAAATTTTGTTTTAACTGTTTTTTTCTGTTTTTATTTTCATTTTACCTTGTACACCGCTCCGAAATTTTTTCAATGAGGAGCGGTATATAAATATTCTAAATAAATAAATAATAAATAAATAAACACCAGATATGAACATTTTCCCCAGTCTATAAGTATAACCTACAACTGAGTGCTGAATAAATTGCAGTAATTATCTTTTTGACTGAAACAAAGAGAAGCAAAAGTCTATCCAATAAAGCACACTCAGCTTGTTTCCCCTTAATCATCTCTCTCTCTCTCTCTCTCTCTCTCTCTTTCTTTCTTTCCTTGACTAAGCTAATGTTACTCCATAAAAGTTGGCCCTGGGCACTGTGGTGTAGCCACTGACTCATGTGTTTCTGCTTCAACATGCTTGCGGGTGTGAGCCAAATATTTAACTCCGGGAAGTTACCAGAGAGACTGTATCATCATGGCAACTATTGGTGCAAAAAAAAAAAAAAAAAAAAGTGGGTGGGGGAGTGGCTCTTTTTCATTTGGAAGAAAGCGTTCCAGAGACTGGATGAGAAGACTTCCATTTCTTTTTTATTTTGTCCTCCCCATTTTGGGATGGTATTTGACTAATTCACAACTTTTGCATGATAAAATTATTAAGGGTGCAAAACTATGCATGTTTAGACAGAAAAAAGTCCTACAACTCCCAACATTACCCAGACAGCCATGTTGTAGGACTTTTCCTCCCTGTCTAAACCTTCATAGGATTGCACCCTAAGCCTATTATTCACCCCTGTTCATTTCTCCTTTTTGAGTTGCCAGCTGAACAGGAAAAAATGGCCCAGACTGCTGCTGTGCCTTCAACAGCTTGATCTGCAGACACCAGAAGATGTAACACTTCTCTCCATGCCATAAGTCTCATTTAGGCAGGATCGACACTACTGCTTTATAAGGGTTTACAACAGTTTTGACCACTGTTCGGGCCCAGGACACATTCCATATAACATTTTCAAAATGCTTTCAAAATGTTATATCCTGCTTGATGTAGACCTGGCCTTAGTTAGTAAATTTGTTGAGAAACTGATGTCTCACTTTTCTCTATAAAATATTTTCAAAGCTTATAACAGAAAATCTCATAAAGTGCACCAAATACATAAAATATACAAAACAAAACCAACTACTATTGGGCTTCTGAAGACCAGGGGCTTGTCTATATCTGCCAATTATCCCAGGGTGGTCACGAGGTTGGTTGTCCCTGTGCATCCAAATGATGCACAGCTGATCCCAGGGTGAACCAGGGAAGAGCACTCAGTTCTCCCGGGATAGCTGGGACTGGTTTTGTCCCATTTTTTCCCATCATCTCGGGACCATCCTGAGCTCCATGGGTGATGTGGCTCTCCCTCCTAGGATCCTCCCTCTTCCCCATGAATAGCAGGGCTCAGGAAGCGGGCACGGAGCTGTGGGGGGGGAGTCCATGGGCATCGGGGTGAGGGGAAGAGCACTTTCACCATCTTTGGGATGGTGCTCAGAGTCTTATTTATTTATTTACAATATTTATATACCACTACCCATTCAAAATTTCAGAGCGCTGCACAAGATAAAATAAAATAAAAACAATTTTTTATTGTTTACTCGTTCAGTCATTTCTGACTCTTCGTGACTTCATGGACCAGCCCACGCCAGAGCTTTCTGTCGGCTGTTGCCACCCCTAGCTCCGCCAAGGTCAAGTCTGTCACCTCCAGAATATCATCCATCCATCTTGCCCTTGGTCGGCCCCTCTTCCTTTTGCCTTCCACTTTCCCTAGCATCAGCCTCTTCTCCAGGGTATCCTGTCTTCTCATTATGTGGCCAAAGTACTTCAGTTTTGCCTTTAATACCATTCCCTCAAGTGAGCAGTCTGGCTTTATTTCCTGGAGTATGGACTGGTTTGATCTTCTTGCAGTCCAAGGCACTCTCAGCATTTTCCTCCAACACCACAGTTCAAAAGCATCTACCTTCCTTCGCTCAGCTTTCTCCCTATGCAGTCCCCCTGGGACAGCTTTTGAAGGGCCATGAAGAAGATGATAGCACTTTGGTTCTCAGGCAGCTTTATGAATCCCTGCAGAATATACCCCTCTTCAAGTTACTAGAAAGGACAGTGTGGGTTCCGATGCAGTCAAATGGGACCACTGATTAGATGTGCCTCTTTCCAGACCATGGGTTGTACCAATGTTAGTCTAACCCCAGCCCCATTCATTTCAATGGGTCTACTCTAAGGAGGACTAACATTGAACACAGCTCCATGTCCCCCAACATTCTCCATAATTTCTTGCTCCAAGCTATATCTCCCAATCCAGGCTCTCTCACTACTTTTCCCTTCTGTACCAGAAAGCCGCTATCTCGGTTGCACTCCAACCATCCTGTCAATCTTCCGGATTCTTGCAATTTCATTCATTCACCTTTCCTCATTGGTACATTACCCAATTTTCCTTTATGACCATTCCACAAGGGGAAAATGGAAATGTGGGTGGAGGCGGCGGCGGCAAGGACTCCTCTTCTTCGTCTCTTCCAAAGATAAGCTAGACGATCGGTTTGGGGTCGCACTGGGGTCGCTTAGAAGTGGCCTCGGTACGACGTGTGGAAAGGCCCCAAATGTGGAAAGGTAATTTAAGAAGTGGTGAGAGTTATTGGAGAAATTTATACATGAAGGGGGAGGCATCGTGGTTATCATTACATAGCAATGTGAAATATGGAGGTATTGGGATTATTGTTTTGAACTACTATTTTGATGCATTTCTCTTGAGACAGCTGGTGCACATATTACAAGATAGTTATGGGTGTCTGTTGAGGTTCTAGCTCAGGAATGGGAAACGTGGCTATCCAGAAGTTGTTGGAGTGCAACTCCCATCACTCCTCATTATTGGCTATGCTGGCTAGGTAGAGTTAATGGGATTTGCAGTCCACCAACATTTGGAGAGACACACATTTCCCACTTGGGTTCTAGATAGTCAAAATCTTCTATTCTTGCCAACAGTTTACAATAATTTGCACAAAGCACTTAAACCCTTTTTTAAAGATAAAGACTTTAAGAAAGACCTATATGAGAACTCTCACCTGCTTACTTGTGAGCAAATTTCAAGGATGCTTCCAGATGTTAGGCCAAACTGATTTAAACATTTTCAAGTTATACACTTTTCAACTTATCCTACCATAATTCAGCAGGCCTCACATACTCTAACATGTTTGAATTGCTATTAATTCATCATTCTTCGACAGTGAAGAGGTTGGTTTCTAAAATTTAGAGTGTTCTGATTGACATCCCATGTAGCTCAACAGAAGGTTAAGGATAACATGAGGAAATGATATATCATTAAGAGATTGAGGTCGTGTCAGGAATAACCAAAGACTGAAAGAAATTTCAGCTAATAAGAGAACCTTCACTGAAACTAATTTAAAGATGATACTTATCACTTCTAAAACATATTCTCATTGTTGGAGAGGCTGTAAATGTTGTGGGTTATATGATGATATGTGATGGGTTTATAATAATTTGAAATGTTTTCGACATCTAGTTCCACCTCTGTCCTTCTACAGGACACTAGTTATTGAAACATTTTCTCCCCCCCTCCCACCTTGTTCCCTTCCGCCATTTTATTTATTAAAATATTTGTTTTTGTTGTTTATTCATTCAGTCGCTTCCGACTCTTCGTGACTTCATGGACCAGCCCACGCCAGAGCCTTCTGACAGCCGTCGCCACCCCTAGCTCCCGCAAGGTCAAGTCTGTCACCTCCAGAATATCATCCATCCATCTTGCCCTTGGTCGGCCCTTCTTCCTTTTGCCTTCCACTTTCCCTAGCATCAGCATCTTCTCCAGGGTGTCCTGTCTTCTCATTATGTGGCCAAAGTACTTCAGTTTTGCCTTTAGTATCATTCCCTCAAGTGAGCAGTCTGGCTTTATTTCCTGGAGTATGGACTGGTTTGATCTTCTTGCAGTCCAAGGCACTCTCAGCATTTTCCTCCAACACCACAGTTCAAAAGCATCTACCTTCCTTCGCTCAGCTTTCTTTATGGTCCAGCTCTCGCAGCCATAGGTTACTACGGGGAATACCATTGCTTTAACTATGCGGACCTTTGTTGTCAGTGTGGTGTCTCTGCTCTTAACTATTTTATCAAGATTTGTCATTGCTCTCCTCCCAAGAAGTAAACGTCTTCTGATTTCCTGGCTGCAGTCAGCGTCTGCAGTAATCTTTGCGCCCAGAAATACAAAATTTGTCACTGCCTCCACGTTTTCTCCCTCTATTTGCCAGTTATCAATCAAGCTGGTTGCCATAATCTTGTTTTTTTTTGAGGTTTAACTGCAACCCAGCTTTTGCACTTTCTTCTTTCACCTTTGTCATAAGGCTCCTCAGCTCCTGCTCACTTTCAGCCATCAATGTGGTCTCATCTGCATATCTGAGATTGTTAATGTTTCTTCCTGCGATTTTAACTCCAGCCTGGGATTCGTCAAGCCCAGCACGTCGCATGATGTGTTTTGCATACAAGTTGAATAGGTAAGGTGAGAGTATACAACCCTGCCGTACTCCTTTCCCAATCTTAAACCAGTCCGTTGTTCCGTGGTCTGTTCTTACCGTTGCTACTTGTTCGTTATACAGATTCCTCAGGAGGCAGACAAGATGACTTGGTATCCCCATACCACCAAGAACTTGCCACAGTTTGTTATGATCCACACAGTCAAAGGCTTTAGAATAGTCAATAAAACAGAAATAGATGTTTTTCTGGAACTCCCTGGCTTTCTCCATTATCCAGCGGATATTGGCAATTTGGTCTCTAGTTCCTCTGCCTTTTCTAAACCCAGCTTGTACATCTGGCAATTCTCGCTCCATGAATTGCTGGAGTCTACTCTTTAAAATAGATTTTGAAAGAAGCAAAATGTACAGTGAACTATGGCTGGTCATTAAGGAAAGGCTTCATGGAATAATGATGTTTTCAGGAGGCGCCGAAAGGAATACAAAGTTGCAGCCTGCCTGATCTCTAGAGGCAGGGAATTCCATAGGAGGGGGGCTACCACACTGAAGGCTCTTCCCCTGATGGACTCCATTCGGAGGAAGGGTCTATGTGGAACCACCAGGAGCATGCCCTCGGATGACAACAGTGACCAGGCAGGTTGATAGGGGAGAAGGCTCTCTCTTAGGTATCCTGGTCCCAAGTTGTTTAGAGCTTTGTACACAAGTACAAGAACCTTAAACCTGGCCTGGTAGGGAATAGGCAGCCAGTGCAGTTCTCTCAGCAGAGGAGTTACATGCGGGAAAGGGGCAGCTCCAGACAACAGCCGAGCTGCAGCATTCTGCACTAGCCCCAGCTTCAAGGGCAGCCCCACATAGAGCACATTGCAGTAATCCAATCTTGAGGTTACCAATGCCTGTACCACCATGGCCAAGCTATCCCTGTCCAGAAGAGGCCATAGCTGGCGAACCAGCCGAAGCTGGTAAAAGGCACTCCAAGCCGCCGTAGCCACTTGAGCCTCCAGCGACAGAGGTGGATCTAAGAGTATCCCCAAACTACAAACCTGATCTTCCAGCACCGAGTTTGTTGGGTTTTTAAAAAAACAAAACCGTTCCTTCATGCAGGATTGCACCTGTGCAATTGCACAAAGTCTGCTCTTTCAAAAAAAGAAAGAAAATGTCAGCCCAGAACGTCCCTCTTGACTTCCAGGACAACTCGCTGGTGCGTGGCTCCAGAGGGACGATCCCGGAAGTGGAAAACTCCGTGATCGTCCCTCCCTGCTCCCCAGAGGGCTGCAGGTGTAGATGTGCTCTAAGTTGCTGTTAAAGGCAAAGGAGCAGGAACCAGTAAAAAAAATTTTTTTTGCAAAGCTCCTCCTTCCCCTTTCCTTAAAAACTGTCTTTATGGTGACCAACGTCTTCTATAAATATTATTTCCAAGAAAGATTGCCATCTCAAAAACACAGTGTGTGGTGCCCCAAAGCCAATTCAGAATTCCCCAAATTAATTTAACCTACTGTATATATGATCTGCCCTCTCTCTGTAAGTCTTGTCTTTCCCTCCCTATTCCAATTCCCCCCACTTTAGAAATTTTGCTATATTGATTACTAGTCTCTAAAGAATCACGTGCATTTTACTAATAATGGTCTGGATAGCATACATTCTACAAGGTGCATCAGTGCCAGCAGCATACACATTCATGCTGCCTTGGCTTCTGTTTAACTTACATTAGAAAACCTAATGGATTTTCACGCATTGCCTTGACCTAATTGATAACCCATATATACAAGTTGTGTTCTCAAAAGCATGTCCATATTTGCACTCCTCTTGTATTCTTTCTTCGGTAACAGCCTCCCCCTCCCTCATCCACCGATTTAAGTGAGAGCATCAACTTAGCCGGTGCTACTAATATTCTTGGAGTTTCCACCATCAAGTCTTAGCACAGTGACCTTCAGGGAAATGTACACAGAATGGAAATTCATTATCATTATTCCGGAATGCCTGATATGGACCTTTGAGAGATTGTTTGACTCTGCCACTCAAAAGAAAAATATGGAGCTCGTGCCCACCCCACCCCATGACAATTCACCTGTTAATAAAAAGTGAAAGCACTAGAAAAAGCCATTAATAAAAGTCGCCGTGGGTCACGGTGGAGTTTGGTGTTTATTTTTTATAAGGTAAAGTCATATAGCCCCCTGCTTATAGAAAAGCTGCACTGCATTGGGGGATGCAAGGATGTGGAGGAGCATCCAATGCATCACCCAGATTTCATAGATCTGTAAGACTGGTGAACAAGGCCAAGAGTAGATGCAGGCTACAGGTCCAGGTAAATCAGGGGGAAAGTATGGGGAGAGATGGGGGAGAAAATGGTTCCCTGTGCATTTTAATGTTGTCTTTCAAAATAACACCACTTTACATTTTGCAACAGAATTCTCCATTTTTATTTTTTATTGTTGCAAACATCAAACAATGTGTGCAAAAATGCTTCTCTTAGGGGGGGAAATGCAGACAGAGGCCTTAGCTAGACCTAAGGTTTGTCCCGGGGTCGTCCCTGCCTGCTCCCGGGATCCCCTGTGTGTCATTTACATGAACAGGGATGACCCCAGGACGATCCCGGGATAAACTTTAGGTCTAGCTAAGGCCAAAATTGCATTATTGCTGAAAATGATAGTCAGAAAGGCATTATAGTAGGAGTGTCACTTGCAAAAAAAAAAAAGTCCGTTAGGCAAATTTGCATGCCAAATTGCATGAATTATGACAAATGAGCACAAAAATGTATATTATTTTCCTGTGAACCTAAAAAAATAGTAATCAAAGTTGAGGATGAACCAAACTTAAGACTGGGGAAAATGAGAAATGGAGAGAAACCAAATTGACAGATGTATCCCTCCATAGGAGAATGACACCAAAATGCAGTTCTGGGTCAGTCTTGCCTAACTGAAGCAGTGTGTGTGTGTGTGTGTGTGTGTGTGTAAACAAAGGCAGGAATTGGTGTCTGAAATGCAGCAAGACATTTTGAACTGTTGGCCTTTGCAAGAAGGAGGGGGAAGGCACCAGAATGTCTTGGGCCAGGACTGTTGTAGTTGCGCCAGATCCTTAGTTTGATGACAGTTCCCACACACACATGCAGAGGCAAAAAAAAATGTGTTGTGGGGAGCCTTCCAAAAGAAGGACTTTTCCTCCCCCCCCCCTTTTTTTTGCTCCTGCAGTGGAAAGGTTTTAACCTGCTCTATCCTCGCACAGTGGTCCCAGTCTGGATTAGGCCCCTGTATGCTTACTTTGGAATAAGAAGGTTTTTTTAAAAAAATAGTAATAATCTCACATCCTTTCTGCACCCAATATGAAGAAATTTGCAAATTTTGGTAAATTCTCATCAAAAACTCGCACACTGAGACCCAGTGTAGTATAGTGGTTGTTGAACTGGACTTGGGAGATCTGGGTTCTAGACCCCATTTGGCCATGAAACTCACTAGCGACTTAGCTAGACCTAAGGTTTATCCTGGGATTGTCCCGGGATCATCCCTGTTCATGTAAATGACACACAGGGGATCCCGAGAGCAGGCTAAGGCCTAGAAGACTTTGGGCCAGTCACTGATTCTCAGCCTAACTTAACTCACGGGATTGTTGTGAGGATAAAATGGAGAAGAGAAGGATCATATACATTGTCTTCAGCTCATCGGAGAAAAGGCATCAATCAATCAATCTAAAGTTCTTGTCCATCCCTAATTTCTCCGTGTCTGCCAAATACTCCAGGAACTGGGCCTGTGGCCCTAATGTTCAAACACTAATGTTTGGGGCACTAACATTCAATCAGCAGTGGAACTGACATTTTTCTGGTGGTAGAAAATGATGAATGTGGTCTGTCAACATCTGCTGAGCAGGGGAATGAGACCCTACAACTTACTGGATTTTGAACAATTCAGCTCTTGGCAAATAAGGAGAGAAAAAAGGCCACTTCTTGAACGCTATGAACTTTTGTCAACAACAACCAAAGGTTCTGCAGAATCATAGAATAGTAAAGTTGGAAGGGACCTCTAAGGCCATCAAATCCAACCCCTGCTTCCTGAACCTTGCCCAAATTAAGCAATATACCAAATGGATGAATGCGCTAAGATGACTTTACATAAACACTCCATACAAAAACAGTAGAGTTTTATGTACTCTGATTCACTGGAAAAGAACACACAGCTTAAGTGATCAAATTAGGTTGTGCAATGCCTTGAGTTTGAGTCTCTGTTGCTGACAGTTTGCAGAACTTTGTACATTCAAAGTAGAACTCTACTATGATGGACAACAACATGACATCAGGAAGCAATTTGATCTTATCCGCCCCACACCTTGAGTCAATATTATTAAAATATATGATGCTTTACAGACCGGCAATTAATATAGCCCGAAAGATAAATTTCTAGGCAGGAGGTGAATCCCAAATCATGACAAAATCAAATCCAAATATAAGGGATCAGGATTAGAAAAACAATGCTAATGAAATCTAGGAAGAATTTTACATTGGCAGGTAACAGTAAAGGCCAAGCTGGTCTTCCTTAAAGTGCCTTATGAGTAGGCAGTTCTGGCTTCTTTAAATATCACATATGTATACATTTTATTTTAGAAGTACTGATCTATGCTTTGCAAGTGGCAAGGCCCATGAAATCTGTCCCTTGAGGCATCTTGGCTAGGCACCTGAATGGTATTTTCTGCTATTTATATCCCAGCATCTGTTCAGCTCTGCATCGTTTCTTTCAACATTATGTAACTTTTCAGAGAACATGGTGAGTGTTCTCTAAACTGAACAAACTGATTAAAGAGGAGATATCGGCTCAGCTGGAATGCAAACAGGAGTGGGAGTCTTGCAGTCCTTATACAAGCCATTACACGTGCATGTCTTGATAGCTAGGAACCTTCCATACTTAAACAGAATCGGTATGTACATTTTTAAAAAAATATATGTACAATTGATCCAAAGCTCCATATGTACACTAGTGCTCACCGGACTCTTCAATGTAAGCAGGCCTCCCCATTTACTAGAGTGGAAGATGCAGTGTAAAATACCCTAAATACAACTCCCATGTTCAGAGAATATATACATCTGAATTCAAGTTGCTGGCAGAGAGGGCTCTTGACTTTCTTCCCTGCTTGTGGGCTTTCCAGAGGGTGCGTGGATGCAGTGGAGGCTAGTGACTCCAATGTTAGTGGGGTGGTGAATCTGCTCCACATTTCAGTCAGAACCAATCAGAACTCTAACAGAGCTATCCAAGATGCTGTACCCTACCCCACAAATAGGTCCAGCACCTTGTGCAGCTCCTTTAGAGTTCTGACTGGTTCTGACCGAGACCTGGAGTGGATTCACCACCCCACTAACAAGGGATGTATGAGAACTATGGAGGCTGGTGGCTCTGATGTCAGTGGGGCTGTAAATCCGCTCTAGGGCCTAATCTACACCAAGCAGGATACTGCACTATGAAAGTGGTATAAAAAATGCAGGAGCCACACCAAGCAGGATATAGTGGTATGAAAGCAATATATAGTATGTGTCAATGGGCCCATACTGCTATAAAGCAGTAGTGTGGCTCCTGCTTGGTATAGGCCTAGGATTCAATGCATTGTATGTTGGGCTTTGAAGATGGTTCAGAAACTTCAGTTAGTACAAACTAGATCTGCTAGGTTACTAAATGAGACTGGCTAGTTCGACCATGTGATGCCAGTGCTTCGTCAGCTGCAGTGGTTTCCAGTTCATTTCTGAGCCCAATTCAAAGTGCTGTTTTTGACCTTTAAAGCCCTAAAGAGTTTGGGACCAGAGTATCTAAAGGCACATCTCCTCCCTTATCTACCTGCTCAGACCATTAGGTCATCTTCAGGGCCCCTCCTCCTCTGGGTGCCCATGCCAAAGGAACCTATGCTGTTGGCTATAAGATAGAGGGCCTTCTCAGTGGTGGCACCCCACTTGTGGAATAAACTCCTCAAAGAGGTTCCTGCACCAGGCAAAGACCTTTCTTTTCTCCCAGGACGTTTTTAGAGACCTAGTCCTGTTTAACCAATTACAGTGCTGTTTGTGGTTTATTATATTGTATTTTATTCTTTTAAATAATTGTATTATATTTTATATTTTGACTGTTTTAAAATAGCAATTTAGTTTTCTAACTGGTTGTAATCCACCCTGAGAACATTAGTTATTGTGTAGAAATATACTAAATAATAATAATAACAACAATAACAACTAATCCTTATAATACCCTGGTGCAAGTGCATCCCAAGGGTAACTGGGTTGGTGCTGAAGGCAGTATGAGGCCACAACTGCTGATCAGCAATGGGAGGGGAGACGGAGGCCACAGCTAGACCTAAGGTTTCTCCTGGGATCATCCAGGGTTCGCCCCTGCCTGAGCACTGGATCCCCTGTGTGTCACCTAGATGAACAGGTTTGACCCCTGGACGATCCAGGGATAAACCTTAGGTCTAGCTACGGCCGGAGTATCTGTTCTCCTCAACAAGCAACTTTGAGAGGCAGGAACAGCCATGAACAAAAACTCCAGGTGTGCAGCATGGTACAGAAACTACACCCATTGGATCCTGAATTACAAATGCACAAAACCCTTAATCCAATGAAAAGGAAAATATGAAAATCAAAATATTACGGGAAGGAGCTGCCATATGTTAAAAATCACATATTACCACATAAAAAGAAGCACCATAAACCAGTGGCTTGGATCCATGTTCAAGTCTAATATGTAGGGTGTTCACAAGAGAAGTACAGATTGTATAAAACCTATTCCAGATTGTCAGGCACCTTTTGTTCCATTGTCCGCCCATCAATGGAATCAGGGTTGCTGTTGTTTTGTTTTTTTCTGAAATTTCAGAAATGGGAATTTGCACAAATTTGCACGCAAAAATGCACATTTCCCCCCAAAATGTGCAAAATCCCCCCAAATGTGCATCTTCATGCTTTAGCCTATGGGGAAATGCACATTTGTGGCTGTTTTTTTTATTATTATTATTTTAGTGTATTTTTCTGCCATAAAATTTGTGCAAAATTCCTGAAAGTTACAAAATCCACCCAACAGTGTGGAAGACTGAACAGCTGACTTGCCCGCCTGCCTGCTCAGCCTGCTTTCCAGGTGCTCATTGTTTATGGCAACAAGTCTTCTGGTTTATTATCTCTAAATTGGAATGGGACAGGACAGCCCTTCAAATAGAGGACACATGGGCAACCTACTTATATCCTTCTGGGTGTGCATGGGGCCTTACCAAAGTTCGTTTCTGTTTTCAGGCTCTCTCATGGTGTCAGATACTACAAAGCTGTGTGCCGTGTCTCTTCATGCTCCAATCAATCAATCAATCAATCAATCAAATTTATTATGGCAAACGGCCAGCGTGTCAGAACAAATAAACAATAAAATACAGTTAAAAACAACAACAGTAAAATAGAGTTAAAATTGAAAGATTAAAAGTCAAAATATACAGGTACCACAAGAGAAACATCACAAACCAATCTGTAGAGCAATTAACAATGTTAATTTATCACATCTCTACGACGGTTTATAGCTGCTGCACAAAATCTAGCCATGCTTGGTTTTTGAGGGCTGCTATGTGAAGAAAGAGCCAAATAAATTCTGATGCAGGAATGAAAACCATTTCTTAGAAGTTCTCTACATTAGGAAAAAAACTGTACCCTTACCAGGTCTTTGATCTTTTCATGTTCATATTGGGCTCCTTCAGACAATAACCAACAGCGACCACGTGATTTTGAATTGAAAAGGGAATGCCATTGAAAAGAACAGGCTGCAATGAAACAGCGCCATCTAGTGCTGGAAAAAATCCCATCATAAATAGATGCAGGATTATCTCTGTGCCCTTAGCTAGACCTACCTGATAGTCCACGACGGAGGAGGGAAGATCTCACATTGCGATTAATGCGGGATCCATCATTCGTTTACACGCCAGGCATGATGTCCTCAGGGAGAGAGGCGTCACGCCCGCCATTTTTTATTTTTAAAGAAGACGGAGCGCATGAATGCTCGTGCGCTAAAGGTAGGTTTTTTAAAATTTAACTTAATTTCACCACCACCACCCCACCCCTGATGGGCACAGTGCTCTCGGCGTGGAATCACGTGGAGCTGGGTCAAACCACGGCAATGGGCCACATGTCTCGGGCTCAGACTGAGACCGCGGCAAAAGCGGGCCCAAAGTGGAGGGCTCTATCCCGGGGCATGGGAAGGACGATCCCTCCCGGATCCCAGGATCCCCTGTGTGTCATGTGGATGCACAGGGATGATCCCGGGGTTCGCCCCATGATAAAGCCTGGTCTAACTAAGGCTGTGTTGTAAAAACACAGGATTACTGGAGTGGGGTGGGGTGAACCATGGAAAAGGTCCTGGCTTTTTAAGACGTCATGAAATCAACCTTCAAACATCTGTGAGTGGGCAGTCACAAGCGTGCTTCTTTAGAGAACCCCTTATTCTTTTCTGCCTTGGCCAGGTGATAGTGATTTTTTTTTGCCTGTGCTAACTTGCAATTGTGCTGTGGGGCAGCTGTTACAAAATCATGGATATTAGGCAGAAAAGTCACAATAATAATAATAATAATAATCATAATAATAATAATAGTAGTAGTATTTGTTACCCGCCTCTCCCTCTGGATCAACGCAAATGCAAACATCATATAACTAATTAAAACATTTAAAACTAAAACATTAATACATTACATGTAAACTACATTATTAAAAGCAGCACATTATTAAAAGGCAAATTTAAAATTCAACTGGGTAGGCCTGCCAGAAGAGATCAGTCTTTATGGCTTTCTTAAATTCCAGAAGACTGTTAAGTTGATGAATCTCTCCCAGCAGGCCATTCCACAAACTGGGAGTGGCAGAAGAAAAGGTCCTCTCGGTAATAGTTGTCAGCCTTGTTTTTGTTGGCTGGAGTAAATTCTTCCCTAAGGACCTGAGTGTGCGGAGTGGATTGTATGGGTGAAGGCGATCCCGCAGGTAGCCTGGACCCAAACCATGTAGGGCTTTAAAGATGATAACCAACACTTTATACTTTGCCCAGAAACTAACTGGCAGCCAGTGAAGAGATTTTAAAACTTTGGAAGGGTTCTTCTTGTACCTTAGAAATGATCCTGTGAACCAGGCTTCAGAATGGTGGCCTCATTACTAGGCTTCCTGAAAGAGATTTTTAAAAAGAGAAAATAAATAGTAAGGCATCTGTGGAACTGATCAGTAGTAGAGCTCCGGCTATTGGGCGGCACAGAAATGTAATAAATAAATAAATAAATAAATAAATAAATAGTGACTGCTGCAATAATGACTATTTAAAAAGTAAAAGACATATATTAAAAAAAGAAGCGAGCACCCTCACATTCATGAGTTGTGCACT